>NC_056735.1:1268064504-1268259504 GCF_019279795.1 Protopterus annectens
ACCGTTCTTGGTTACCACTTGGTACCGTAATGACTACATCATATTTGTGATCTCTTCTGTCTATCTTTCCTCATATAAGTCTGAACTGCTATATATCACCAACTAACTGGATGGTGCAGTGGTGCAGTGGTTAACATTGTCACCTCACAGCAAGAGGTTCTCTGGTTCAATTCTCAGCTGGGGTGCCTTCTGTGTGGACTCTGCATGTCCTCCCTGCAGTCGTGTGGGTTTCTTCTGAATGCTCTAGTTTCCTCCCATGTTACAAATACATACATCTGGAGTTTTTCTCCCTGAATTTCCACTGAAAATTAGCTCATTCCAAGTCAGACTTTCCCAGTAAATAAATGTAAAATAAATACAATAACATGGTTTCTAGTTGGTAGCCTACTGTTCCTAGATGTCTTTGGTCTAAAAACTACGGCATCCTATATACTGTGCAAAAGTCAGAGTTTAGACAACTTTAGTCAAGATGAGAATAATATCTTGATACAAGCAGTACAAGCATGGAGGTCCCAAGGACAGCCCCTTCTGGGAAGGGGGATGTTCACCAGACTACTACACCACATGTGTGATCAATGACATCAATGCAGTGGTTGGGAAGAATCACATAACACAGCAATGTTGAATGTGTCTCAGTGATGTAATGCAGTGGGCCTCAAAATGTCCTGCAGAATAATAGTCGATAGGTTGACGACTGGATGAGGGACAACACCCGGTGCAAGACACTAATTTCATGAGGTATCCTTAACACCCTGCATGGCGAAGATGAGGGCACAAGCAGAGTACCTGGAGAAGTGGACACATGTTCTGGGAATGGCCAAAACTCACATTTCCTACAAAGAGAACAATTATGTTAGCATCCATACCACACTTGTTAAACAGCAGCCATATATAAACAAAGTGTATGGGAGACAGATATGTGTTCTACAGTGTTACATCTAGTGCTCAGATGAGCCCAAGTATGTGAGTTTTATATCTGCAAGCTTCCACCCACAACCTGCATACACACTATAAGGCTTCCCACATTGCAGGGGTAATCAGAATCACTTATGTCTTGTATTATGTACTTATAGAACATACTCTGCTATGCTGATACCTGTACATGTTGTGGCATGATATCAGGCTGAGGGTAACAGCAGGGGTCTTGCCAGTGATGCCTCAGTACTAGAGTAAAAGAGGTTGAAAAGGCAGTGTGTGTCTATCACACTCCTGAATGGATGTCCTACAGCCATTGCACAGGATGGAAGGATGGTCTTACCCACAACCAGAGCGATGCACATGCTATTCTTGCTAAGACAGGGCTCTTTGGTGCCTGAGAGCACCACCACTTCTCTCTGTCAGGCTACAGCACCAGATGAATGCACTGAATCTACTGTGGGTATTCCCACCTCAGAACAGCCTACCAGGGGATGCTGGCCGCATCCAGACTCCCAATTAGCCCATGATTATGTGGATGATGCTTGGAATCAATAGATGTGCAGGGTTAAAATACAGAAAACTATGTAGCTACATGTGCCAACATGGAAATAAGTGGTGTGCTGTGGGGCTTGCATAAGTATGTCATAAAACCATGTTAAAACTTCCAGCAACCAACATAGTCCAGGAGTGCTGCCATGATAGATCTCATAAGATCTACTGTGGAACACTCCAGGGCTACCGCTGTGTACAGGACAGCAAGTGTCACACTCTCTGTCCTATCTGACAGTGATATCTGTGGCCAGGGCAGTGTGCATAATCACTGTGGCCTCTTTGTGAAGCCATTGAAGGGAGCACTATATGTACTTGCAATAGTAGCAGTACCACAGTTCAATACCTGACATTGTGGGAAGCTATGGTACAGAGCCTTCACGCTGTGATACCTCAGTGGCAGATACTTAAGACCAAAGGCTGATGTAGTGATAAACCAGAAGTTAGAAAATAAAAGCTGAATAACAGAAAAAAATCCCAACTCCAAGAACGCCAATACTTTATTACAGTAAAGCTTTCGGATATAAATCCTTCTTCAGTGCAATATACAATTTGTAACATTCTTTCAGTTTTTGTAAAACAAGAGTAAAATCATGTGAGCATGGCCAGCTAATCACATAATTTCTACAATAATTCAATTAACATTTTAACTTAGAGATATAGCAGTTCCTTAAAACGTTTCCTTACAAAGTACTCATACATACTTTCAATTCAATTTACAAATACATACTAGAACTATATACTTAAATAATTCTATCTCATAAAATATTTATTACAAAAATTGTTTACATATTCAAATTATTTGAACATATACAAAAAGCCCTTGTTTAAAACAAATAACTGTTCAGCACTCAGAGTATACCTAGATAAATTAAAAACAATACCATCACCAAAGAAAGAAGGAGTCAGTCCAAAGTTCTCCTCTTTTTCAAAAAGTCCCTGTCGTCGCTCCGTGATCTTTTCCAAGGCTTAACTTTTATACCAAGTAAGACTTGTGTTTACAGTGACATAGTAATGGATCTTATGTTGTTTTGTCGAAATGTCATGTTACGTAAGCTTTTTGGTGGTGTAAACAATTTGAATATGGGCCCACGTAAACCCAGCTGTTTTACTCCCATTTTTTTACCTGCGCTTAACCTGTTTATTCATAAATGTGAAAGCAATCTAATAGTATTTTTTCAAAGGAAAGGGTATGATAGATTTTACAATTTAAACTCAGAACAAAGACAGGCCATGGAAGAACTTAGTAACAACTTAGATTTAACAATAAAAATGGCAGACAAAGGTGGAGCAGTCGTGGTACTTGATACCGACTGGTATAATGACAAGTTGTTAGGGTTGTTATCGGAAGGGGACGTCTATCAACTATTGAACCCTGTTGAGATTAGGTGCATAATAGATAAAGTTCATGCACGATTGAGCTGGTTACATACACACTTTTACATTACACAGGAGCTCCTGGATTTTCTTATGATAGATAAACCAATTATCCCTGTGTTTAAGGCTTTACCTAAGGTACACAAATCCTTAACAGACCCACCCCTTAGACCTATAGTATCGGGCAGGGGGTGGGTCACAGAGAATTTATCCATATGGCTGGAGTACACCTTAAGACCGTATGTTGATAAAATAGAAAATGTTTTAAAGGATACAGGTCACTTTCTCACTATTTTAGGTGAAATGAACAGAGAAGGATCAATAATGGGCTCCATGTTAGTCACCCTAGATGTACACAGTTTGTTTACTGTAATAGGGAATGAATATGGTACAGAAGCAACAGTAGGACTTCTACGGAGTATGGGGGTTGTTGAGAAAGACCCTTTTCCTATACAAGAGTTACTGATACTGGTACTAGAGAACAATGTTTTTATGAGTAATGGATCGGTATATAGGCAAGCACAAGGGGTAGCCATGGGCACCCCCTGTGCTAATACATATGCCAATCTGGTTCTCTCTTTTTGGGAAAAACATTATGTTCTGGGTAATAGTGAATGGAAACAGTATATAGGAACTTATCTACGTTTTGCAGATGATATTTTTATTCTGTGGAAGGGAGATGAGCACAAACTGACCCTTTTCATGGAATATTTGCATTCCACAACCTCCTTTTTGAAATTTGATGTTAAAAGCTCATATGAAGCTTTGGATTTCTTGGATGTTACTGTTGAAATTACAGAGAATGGTTTCAGCTCAAGATTGTACAGGAAGGAAAGTTGGAAGAACTCATTACTCTCCTATGATAGCATGCACCCCAGGTTTACCTTCCCCAACATTGTGCAGGGGCAGGTAGGTAGGATATCCAGGATTAGCGTGGTGGATGAACAGTTTGAACAGGAGCTTATCAGCTTGAAAAAGTGTTTTCAGGATAGGGGTTACAGGGAGAACTTGATTGAAGGAGCTGTAGACAGAGGTAAAGAAAATAGACAGAACAGATATAAGCCTCCAGATATGTACCTCCAGAACAGAAAAAAGGGGCAATACTGATAACAGGGTCAGAACAACCAGGCCAAGGGTCATGCTGACCTATGGGAGCAACGTTAAAGGGGTATGTGACATTATTTATAAAAATAGGAATATTATCACTAGTGATAATAGCTTAAGGGACATAGTGGGGGTTAGTCCACAGTTTTGCTACAAAAGGAACAAGAACCTCAAGGACATACTTTGTCATGATAGGGAGAACAGTAACATCAAATGTTTACCCAAATCTAAGGGTACTGTTCCGTGTGGCAATTGTAAGGCATGTGACCATATCAACAGGGATGTCACCTTTATACATCCTTCCACTGGTAGGAGTATAATCTTAAAAGGAAGGGCTACATGTAGGACCACTGATGTAGTATATCTGGCCAACTGTGTGTCATGTCCAAGTTATTATATCAGCAAAACGAACAACATGTTGAAGGTCAGGATTTTGCAACATCTTTCATCGATCAGAAATTGTGATGAACATAATGTCCTTTATATTCACATTAAGAATAATCCGACACATCAGTTTAAATTTAGGGTGGTAGTGAATGTCTTTTTGAACAAGAGAGGTGGTGACATTAAGTTAAAAACTGAGGCAATGGAGTCAAAATGGATCTTAGAATTGACAGCTCATATATTCCCAGGGTTGAATGATGTAGTACCCCTTAAGCCAGCCCTTAGGAATAGGCAGGCTTTTTATTGAATTTTTATTGGCTGTTAAGTATTTTAAATATGGACTGTTAATTTATGGCATTTTGTCTGAGGAAGGGTTTTTGGCCCGAAAGCGCTCACTCTGTTTTCATCTGTGTTTTAATAAAAAGTTTTTATTTTTGTATTACATCAGCAGTTCCCAGCAACGTTTTTTCTTGCTATCTGACTATATGGTTGCTCATTAAATAAAAATAAATTTTTAGTTAATACCAGATCTAATAAGAGACGGATAGTTTATATTTCATTAGCTGGCTTAGTTGTTTCTTCATTTAAATAACCTTGTATTGCTTCTATGCCATATTCATTTGGAATTACAGTGAATAATGAATTGATATTCAATGTTACAAATATAAAATCATTACAGTTATTCATTGTGCTCCATTCTCTCAGCTTGATCAAGAAGTCATTTGTGTCTCTTATATAACTCCAATTCTGTGGTAAATACTTAAACATTCTTGCAAGTATATAGAAACAGGTTATGTTACCCAGCTTCTCCCTGAGACTATAGGCCTCATGGGTGGCTGGGTCAAAGATTTATGGATCTTTGGTATTCCATAAATTACCAGAGTTTTTAGACAAGGAATAGTGAAAAAGTTAAACAGCTCTATACTTATGCTGTTAGTAAGTTGCATGTCATAAACAAGCATATTATATTCACTTATACATTTCTTAACATCCATTACACATATTTTCTTAAAAGTGTTTGCATCATCCAGAAGTGCTTGCATTATTAACATATAATCTGCTCTAGTCATTATAACACTTGCACCACCCTTATCTGCCTGCTTTATAATTATTTCATTATTGTCTTCCAACTGTTTCAGTGCTTCGTGCTCAACAGCTGTCAAATTATAGTACTTTTTCTTTGTTTTACTTTCATATTTATCTCTCAATTCATTTTCACGTTTGTTATGTAAAGCTGGTACTACAGGAAAACTATTTGTCACAAACATTTTTTTTTCTTACACACAGACATATTATTAATACTTCTAGCATCTCTAAATGTGAGTTTAAGGTTCAATATCCTCACAAAGATTTTTTAATCAGTCAATGCATTCACAATGTCATCTGAGCAAGTAGGAATAAACTTCAGCCCCTTATGCATTAAGGTTATTTGCGAAGGAGATAGCTCACAGTCAGAAATATTTACAATAGCTGCAGTTCTTTTTTTTTTTTTTTTAATGTCACACTGCCTTCTTCTGAAGAAAGGGGCTGCTGTTCTTCCGTGTACTGGTATTGCTCATCTGTCACTGTAGCAAATGACTTCTTTGCTGCTTCTGTTGCTAGGTCTCTATTTTCTCTGGTATTTCTAACCAGAATGGTGTTTGAGCTTTGGAAAAAAAACATCATTGCTTTTTTAGTTGAATTCATACGATTTTTCTGCTGCCCATCATTAGACGATGTAGGGGCCACATCCACTGACACCCCTATGTCTTTGGGGCCTCATTATTCTCCTGATGAATATTCATTGATGCCTTCATTCCCACTAGTCGGTTGGTACTATCAGTCAGTATGGTAAGAGAATTACTGTCCATTTGTTGAGATACCACTGACTGAACTAATGGCTCAAATTGCTTATTTTTCACTGTTCAGCTAGTACTTGGCATATTTTCTATTGTAATAAGATCAAGTTGGTACATTTCCCCCTTTTTGTTTGTTGTACCACATTTTTACTCTCTTCCTTCGGCCAGGAGAAAATATGCCCTGCTTTATAGTCATTCATATCTCGCAATAATTTTTGTTTCTTTGTAGATTCTAGCCTTTATCTAGTGCTTGCAGCCTTGCCAGCATTTGTTGGTAGGAATTAAGCATGATATTAAAGCAAGAACTGCTGACAAGTTCATTCTCCATTTTCATAATTTCTTCTATTAACAGAGATCCAGTTGGTGCAAAGAAGTCATTCATTAAAGACATGTAATCTGTGCTTAGTTTCATATTTAGCTATTGCCACTTTTTTAACAAGTCAGGATATGTATTTGCATAAGAGGGCATTTTTTGAAAACGTAAGCCTCGAAGTGTAATCCCCAACTCCAAATATGCATCAAAGCTTAACCACTGTCATTTGGAGCCTTTTATAAAAATGTATTTTTTTTCTAGCAGAGTCAGTTGTTTAGTAAACTTATCTGTTTGCTGGGCATTGGCTCCCATTACTTTTGGGACATTATGTATTGCATTTAAAAGTGGATTTCCTTCTCTATTTAAAAGTACTTGCAAAGAGCAGTTTCTAGGCACTTGTTCTGATTTTCTTGATGCTGTTTCCATGCTGCTGGCTGTGCTTCTAGATGATTAAAGTATTACCATGCCCACAACACTGCCAGAATTCAGAAACTTTAGACCAAAGGCTGATGTAGTGATAAACCAGAAGTTAGAAAATAAAAGCCGAATAACAGAAAAAATCCCATCTCCAAGAACATCAATACTTTATTACAGCAAAGCTTTCGGATATAAATCCTTCTTCAGTGCAATATACAATCTGTAACATTCTTTCATTTTTTGTAAAACAGAGTAAAATTATATGAGCATGGCCAGCTAATCACATAATTTCTGCAATAGTTAAACATTTTTTGTAATAAATAAATATTTTATTAGATAGAATTATTTAAGCATATAGTTCTAGTATGTATTTATAACTTGAATTGAAAGTATGTCTGAGTACTTTTTAAGGAAACTTTTTAAGGAACTGCTATATCTCTAAGTTAAAATGTTAACTGAATTATTGTAGAAATGATGTGATTAGACGGCCATACTCACATGATTTTACTCTTGTTTTACAAAAACTGAAAGAATGTTACAGATTGTATATTGCACTGAAGAAACATTTATAGCCAAAAACTTTGCTGTAATAAAGAATTGACATTCTTGGAGTTGGGATTTTTTTTCTTTTATACCTCAGTGGCAGATTCCATATGAGTCCCTTTCTATCAGTATCACCATATCTGTGTCACAAGAGCCACAAGTCCCACCAAATCCAGCCATTTTAGTGGCATCAGATTACAGCCACATTGCATCACCCGAGGTCTATATCATATGAGCGAATTGCACAAATTGCAAATGCTCATAATATCAAACGTACCAGAACTCGAATTTCCTATTGTGGGGAGCTGCACCCCCCCCCAACACCCCCCGCTAAATATATATTCCAACTCAGAGATCGCACTACAGTGAGGAAAGAGTAAATATCCCTTTCTTCACTGTACCGAGATCACAGAAAAAGCACTTTGAGGTCCAGTATGTTCGATATTATGAGTATTCGCAATTTGTGCGATTTGCTCATATGATATAGACCCACATCACCCACCCTATTCACAGGAGATGTTAGCTGTGACACAGACATCCTACCCTCCAACAGACCCACATCTCAACCTCCACTGACCTGTGCACATCCTCGTTGGTATATATATATCCATGCATAAATGTATCTCCATGATGACTCTGATCTACAGCACCCTCCATGCTATGTGTTGTAAGTGGAGAGATCTGGTATACACTGTGAATGTAACACACCCTGCTTAGCACAGCCTTTGAATAAGATTGAATTCTTCCTATTGCTCTTTGCGGCACTGCACTTTCACTGAGTACATGTCAGGGCCCAGAGCAGTGGACTAACCATTGCTGTTTCACCTGTGTCACAGTATACTTTGCAAACCACTGACTGTGTGAAGTGCTGCACTTTATGAATGCTCTCTCTTATCACTGTTATTGCTGATGGAGGAGGTAGCTGTGACAGGGCCTGATGCTGTGTATCCAGAGGTTCCTGGGACTGAGGGATGGGCTGCCTGCTTCCTTGTAATCATGTTATGTAGCATGCATAATTCTGCAAACAGCTTGCAGGTAGTGGAGAGGATGTCCTGTAATGCACCCAACTAGATATATTTTAGCAGCAGAACAAAAATTTAAACAAGTCAAACAATATTTCATGCTTATTACATTCAGTCATACTTTGTGGATTCCTTAAGGGTGTCATTAACCAGGGCTGCAATGTTAGGGTGAGACTTAGCTCTTTAGTGTCTTATGGTTGTAGATATGCTGGACTGCAACTGTGCCTGTAGTTATCTACTAAATGGTCCTGTGGAATGTATAGGAAGCAGTGACACAGATGACTTGTGTGACATATGTGGGAATCATGGATACTGCCATGGTATTGTGCAGACCCATTGGATAATTTATGTGCAATGCACACTACTGGCAACTGGAGGAATCTTACTTATTGATACAGCATGATCCACATACAACAGGAGGGGACTGTATTGCTACATCTGTACAATCTATAGCTCCCAGTACTTTGGCAAGGTGGACAATGTTGTAGTAGCCACAGATGTTAGGGGATCCTCTTCAGTGTTAGGGGAAACAGATATGCTCATCCACGTGTAGAAGAAATGTATCCAACAATAACTGCAGCATTCTTCTGGTTGACATTGTGTGGTATATGGGACCCATGTATTCCTTCAGATTTAGTCTGACGACCATATTTGTTAGCCGTACAAATACATCTCAGTCAACATGGAAACAACCTATCACCTGCTGTTCAGTTTGCCTATAGCATGTTATCCTCTTCCTGTTGAATTTCCTGTAATGCCACCTGCAGCCTTGTCTCAATTCTGAGTAAAGGTTGCCAGCACTTAAGAACATCAAATTCTGCTGGTGACCCACTATTGCTCCTCTACACATATTTACAAAGTGCAGCTCTATATATTTTGGCATGCTTGTTGACTTTATACTCGGATACATCTACTTGCTTGCCCTCCCTCCAGATAACTATGAATCAAGACCTGCTTTCACATACCCTAATCTGCATGCCATTATGTTCTTATTGTTCTGTGTATCTTCATTTATGTTATTATATGGTCATTTGAATAACATAGCCACCCCCCCATGCTAACCATTTTAAATGTTAAAATTGAATGGCTGAAAGACAAACTTAAGTCAATGGTATGCAAAAAAGTTTTAAGGAGAAGAACAGTTTTTGAGATGTGCTCTTCTGCTGTGTTCTTGGACTGCATTTATTTGGCCTGTCAGCACCCAGCATTTTGAGTGCCAACATTTTAATTGAGACCCTATTCCAGCACCTTTTGCCATCTAGTGCCAGCTGGTTAATAAAGCACTGTGTTGCTGCTCATCCCTGATTTTGGCAGAGTAACCTACTGCATACCAAGCTATTTTCCTATGAATACCGGTCACTGTTTCCTCTAGTTTTCAATTAAATGTAAGTTAATGTAATCTTATCTTCCAGCCTCACTACATTTCATTTTAGTGATTAGTTTTCTTTTTTTATTATTCATTTTTCTGCTTTATTTATATAATGCCACAATGTTTGAATTTATATTTAATTTTCTTCACCTGTTTAAAGTTTAGTGAGACTGTTTGAAACTGTATTTTACAAGACTAGGTACTATTAAGGAGTTATACGTTTGTCCACTTTTTATCATTCTAGTTACACTGACCTACACTTTCTTGCTGCATACTATTTATTTTGTTTTCTAAGGTGTAACTGCACTAATACACCTGTGCTGTTTACACTGTTCTCATTAAATTGCTAGTACATGTACTGTAGGCTAAGTAGCTGAAGCTAAATCAAAGTACTTTCGCTGAGTTTGTTAGAAAGTACAGTCTATCAGAATCTGAACTTTATGGCTATCCCAAAGACATCTTGTTCCTTTATTCTCCAATCTGTTCATTAATTAAGAAATTAAAGTGGTACTTCTGTCCCTAATGAATATTGGACTGACTCCCGTTAGAAAGGTGGTTGCTTCTCAGACCTTAGTTTGGTGAAGCCCAGACAGATGTCCCAGTAATTTACTGTATTATCAAGTGTTGTTTTCAAGCAGCAATTGCTACTGTAAAACAGCAGGTGGCACTCCAACTCCTTATATCCATGTCCAGGCATCTGTGTGTGAAGGCAGCATAAACTGCGGTCACTGAACTTTTTTACACAGTATATCACTGTGCGTCTTTTAATTTTATTCTGTATTTATACAGTGTATGTCTCTTAGCCATCTTTAATTTCACAGAATGTCCCTGATTTTGCCTTGTTTGTTGCCCTGTCTCTCATAAAACATTTTGATTTTCTAGTAAATCACCGGGCATTACAGTCAGTAAATATCAGACATTAGAATTGCATATTTCTTACTGTGCAAATTGCACATTTGCTATTTCTTTCTGGATGAAATAGTACAAAGCATGCTGAAAACCTTGTTCTCATAATGGTGAAAATCCTATGAGTTATTTGTGGAGTGGTTCTGTATTCAAGGAGAGAAAACAGCACTTGTTTGGAAGTGATAAACATTTTTCACAGTCTGACTGTCAGTTTGGCCATTAAAATGAGCTTATTAAATTACAATAAAACCAAAGGTGGGAAATGCAACCAAACTGAAACTGAGTCAAAAGGCAACCACAAAATGAAACAATCGCCACCAGGAAGTCAGATACCATTCTAGTGGGTTCTGAGTTTTGCAACTGATGTTTAAAATGACTTGTTTTAATGGCACCGAGATCTCCATTTCATTTGTAAATGAACAATAAATTCACTTCTAATTTATTTTCATGCTCATTATCTGGGCAATGCTTGCAGCAAAGAAATTGCTCCTTTACACTTCTGGGTTTACTTTGAGTATGGTATTATTACAGTTTTTTTTAAAATTCAGTTTCTCACATTTCTAAGTATGAGACAACTAAAGATGTCTCCATGACAGAAGACTGGAGACTGCATGAAACTGCTAAAAAGCTGAGGATGTGATAACATCTGAGATTCCACTGTAACACCATATACAGTTAAGTTGGCATGAATTTAAAAATTTGTTGTAGGAACCTTGCAGCTACACAACTAACACAAACACACAGGCACTATGAGATAAGCAAATATACCTTTAATGAAGTGGCATCCACTGCCTAAAACAAGATAGTAGTCATGGAAAATCCTGCATGCACAGCAGGCTTAGGATCATAGGAAATAAAAAAGCAATGAACCCAGCAACCATTTACTTTTCCCAGTACCATTCTTAGGCTGAACCTCCTCTCTTAAGGAGGTTCAGGCTAGTCAAGCCATAGCTGAATTTGTGAGTGCCCATGAGTTCCTATGTGAAGGAAGTGGTGCCAGTTTATAACACTGCTTAGTATGCAGTGGGAGTCTATTCCCAGTGATGGGAGTAATATATTACAATATGTACTATATTACAATTTCTAGTAACCAGTAATATAACTAGTTACTTTTATAAAATAGTAATAAAGGAATAGTAATATATTACTTTTTTAGTAACTAGTAACTTAAACGTGTGCTACTTTTGAGGTACTTTTGTTTAATCCAGTGGTTCTCAATGTGGGTGATATCACCCCCTGAAGAGCGATGGAAAACTTTCAGGGGCCCTGGACAGTATGGATAATAATCAGATATCAGGAAATAATAGAGACTTTGAAGGGGCAATTTGGATAAAAAATTACAACATAATGTTGGCACAACTCATAGCACATAGCATTCATAACATACCTCTCAACTCTACTGAATTACTCAGTATTTCCCGGTTTTGGGCTCAAAATAATAGGGTGCCATGAATTCCCGATTGGCCCCTTTAAATCCCGATTTCAGCACGTAGACAAGGGTGCTGGAACCATCCTACTTTTAAGAGGTTTCAGTTAAAAAAAAACATATTATCCTGTTGTTTGCAAGATGGATGTCATGTTAGTGAGTTTGTGTTTCAAATGTTTCCTCAATATAAAGAAACTCAGTTTATGAGCTGGTAACCTGCAGAACTCATATACCGTTTCATCCTCTCAACACAAAAATTTTTAAACATAGCCATTAGCCAAGCATAATATGTGGAGGGGTACAATGATCTGAAATCAGGAAAAAATGTTCAGTTGGGAGCTAATATAGTTAGACCAGTTTTAAAAAGCACGTTTTGCATTAGTGTGCATTTTCTGAAGGATATCAAGAATTAAAACATTTTCGAGAAAGAATAATACACTGCAGTCAGCTAATCATGATAATAATTAGAGCTGTACCTGACTGATGTAACCACAGAATTCTGCACAAGAATGGTGTTGCGCTAAAATAACACAAGTGTAGCTCATACAGGTTTTACAAACTAACAGAGCCACTCATTCTCTCCCAGTCATAGTAGAGCAGCTGCAAGTTAGTAGGTCCATGAGTAGAATGGGAACATATTTTAACTGTCCTCTACAAGCATATGTGCCAAAATTAAAGTTAGTAAATACTAGGTATCTTAAGTCATAGCATTAATAAAAAGTAAAAACAGCCGCCATGGAATTCAGTATTTAACTTCTGCTTTAGGACTGAAAAGCATTAACTTTAGCTCTAGCGTGACTACTAATGCATGCTATGGATGTATACTCAGTCCGCACTTAGTGCGGAATTTAAACTAGCCATGCTGAGGTAAGCGTGAGTCTATGAGTACGAGTATGTGTGTTAGTTAAACTGGCAGTTCGTTTTTCTGTATGAGAGAGATAGTGTATGTGTGTGTCTATGTAATTTAAAGTAGATGTTCATATGAGAGATAAAGTGTGTGTTACTGTGTCAGAAAGTAGGTGTGTGTATGAGTGTGTGGCTGTGTGAGAACAGAGAAAAGGTAGATGTGTGCATGTGTGTGTGTGTGTGTGTGTGTGTGTGTGTGTGTGTGTGTGTGTGTGTGCAAGAGAGTGAGAGACTGAAAGCAGAGAGAAGGCGTGTGTGTGCATGTGTTTACAACATACCTCTCAACTGTTCAGATTTAGCCTCATAGTTTTGGTCTATTTCTCATAAAAGTTGTCTTTTTCTGGTAACTCGTGGAGGACTGAAGTCACTAAATAGTGACATATGTATATATTTGAGTTTCAGACTTCATATCCTTCATAAAAATGCATTATAACACAAATTTTGTTATTCTATCAGCTTTCTAAGTTTGTAAGAGCAATATTTCAAATTCTGTCCCTATTTTTGGGGTTTTGTCTTCCTATTATGCAAGTCTTTGATCAGATTTCTTGCGCTAAGATGTTGAGAGGTATGGTACTGCAGAATTTAGAAAGAACCAATTTATAGGGCCGGATTTACGAAAGCTTGCATGGAGTGCAAGAAATGTGTAGGAGCTCATGCCCGCAATATGTCTGCCGTGTGATCCAGGTATAGCTGGCAGGGGTGTGCACGAGAGCTGCTAAAGCTACTCTTGCATGGACAGTGTTATGGTATGCAAATTACCTCATTTGCTGGTGAAAGCCATGCAAATGAGGTAAATTTGCAATTCAGGAAATACTAACCTGTCCGTGGAAGATTAGTGTTAGCTGCAGAAATGTACTCCATTGGTAACGGAGTGCAGTTCTGCAAGTAGCTAAACGGAGTTATGACAGCTCCAAATAAAGGATGCATACAGTTGAGGAAGTATGCCAGTGGCCAAATATAAGGCTAGTGGCATTTTAAAATGTTTAAAAATATAAAAATTTTACTTTTTTTCCCCTGATCTCCTATGTTTAAGCATAGTGCCGCACCGCGCAAACGTGCGGCGCTTATAAAAACAAGAAAATAATTTTAAAAAGCCAAAAATAGGCATTTTCACTAAAAAGCTTATTCTGCCATGCAGGTGAATGGCAGGCTGAAGACAACATGGCCACTGAGTAGTGGTTGCTAAGGGTGAGAAGCTCAGTGTGAGAGATGTAACCATGCATTAGTAGGCAATCCTATGCAAATGAGGATAAGGATAGTGAATCCCAATTTTTCCCAGCATGTGAAGCATGACCCAAGAGTGTAAGAGTAGGAGTAGGTGAGTAGTAGAGTAGAATATAGGTGACATCATGAGGGAGTGTGTCAGACAGGCTGCAAGCTAATTGGAGCATAGTGGCTTATGTTTGCTTTGAGTTGCTCAGGATTGTAAGAGGGTGCCTACAGTTGTCCTATTTGAAAACCTCAAACCAAAGTTGCACATTATTAAAAGATAGGAAACTCCTTGCAAACATGCACACAGTGTGTGCAAGTGTGTGCGCTTGTTTGCGTGGCGCTTCCCCCCGGGCGGAAACAGAAAGGCAAAAGGAAGGAAAAGAAGTAGTAGAAAGTTAACCAAGGAGAACTAGCAGAGTTGCCAGGTGAAATATATCAGAATCAGCCAATTACACAGGCAGCAGACTAGGCCAGCCCAGCCCAGCACTTTAAACTCTGAAAACACCATTCCCCCCTGTTTTTTTCTCAAGAACTCTGCAACACTGCAGTATACAAAGAAGGAAAGCTTAAAACGCTTAAATCAGACAAAATGTTAGGGGCTGCTCTTGCTATCATAAACCAACATGTGCAAGGTGCTGAGGGTGGTGATGTTGTGAATGCTGCTGAGCAACCCACAGTGAGGAGATGGAGAAGAGTGTACAGACCCAGCGTAACCTACCAGGGGCTATATGAGCTGGAGATAGTGGAGCGCTATAGGGTGGACAGAGACCTCCTACAGAAAATTGTTGAGCTGTGCTGGCCACACCTCACACACAGAACCAACAGAGGAGAACCCATCCCAGTGGATACCAAGGTATGTGTTGGCCTAAGAATACTAGCTACAGGTACCTTCCAAAGACCAGCTGGTGATATGATGGGGATTTCACAGGCATCAGTGTCCAGGGTACTCCAGCATTTCCTGGATACCATGTCAGCACAGCACATGTCGGTGACCACGTATATTTCCTCAATTCCCGTGAGGCACTGGCCAGCAATATGCGTCTTTTCCACCAAATAGCAGAATACCCTGAGGTAGTGGGTGCAATAGACTGCATGCACATATGCATCAAAGCACCACCCGGTGAGCGGGGTAGGGCCTACATCAACCGCAAGGGCTTCACCTCCATCAACTGCCAAATCGTGTGCGATGCCCAGAGCATAATAATGAATGTGTGTGCTGGCTGCCCTGGAAACTATCATGATTCCCACATCTGGCATCTGATGCAGCTGTAACAGAGATTTGCCAATGGGGACATCCCTGATGGTCAGCTAGTGGGGGATGCTGGATTCGCACTGGGGCCATGGCTGATGACACCCATCAGAAATGCACACACACCTGAACAAGAACTCCATAATGAGGCACACGCACAAACAAGAAACATAATTGAGCGTGTGTTTGGGATGCTCAAGTCACAGTTCCAGTGCCTCGACACATCTGGTGGAGCCTTGCAGTACTCACCAACTACATGTACCCAGATTGTTATGGTATGTGCCATGCTACACAATATGATCCTGCGGAAACAGCTGCAACAGGAACAGCATGGGGCAGGGCCAAACAGCCCCCCACCATTGCCAAGGCCTGCACAGGCACAGTGTGACTCGGAGGAGGAACAACCTGAGCCTGCCCCAGTAGGCAGAAAGAGGCATGCCCAACATGCCCTGGCCTTGGCAAAGAGGCAACGCATAGCACATTCACTGACTCAGAAGGAACCCTGGAAATGACACCTCTCTCTGACTAGCACATACAGTAAAAGGGATGCCTAACTTGACACTACCTGTTTTCAAATATGTATAGGGAGTGTACTATGTGCATCCAACATAGGCAGCCCTGCAGCACCACCTGAGGCATGAGTGCCCTATTTTAAGCAATATAAAGCACTGCTAAGCACATTTTACCAGTATTGAGAATATTTAAATACAATTGCACGTAGCTGCTCACCGTGCTAACCAGCACAATGTTGGGCAATGTCAGGCAAAGTTGGGCAACTTTGGTCAAAGTCGAGCAAAGTCGGGTAAACACGCTCACACCTGCTTTACTGCTCCTTAACCAGTCAGGTCTGCCCAGCAGGAAAATAAAAAGCAGTGACAGGGCTCGAACTCAGAATACTGTTCACTATAGTCACAGTACTGAACCACTAAGCCATGACAGCATTTCACTGGCACAGACACAACTTAAGTCACTCACACATACCAGTTGCGGGGTCACATACCTAACAGTCACAGCCAGCAGGGCAATTGTAAACAAACACAAACACAAACAAATGCTGTATTATGCCCTCTGAAGAGGCATATGGGTAACCTCAACCTCCCCCCAGGCCTATGCAGACAGATAGCAGGCCAGGCAGTGTGATGTGGGTTGGGTAGGCTATGAAGGCACAAACTACTATGCATGCAATTGGAAGCTAAGGTCTGTAGTACAGTGGTATGCTTCAAACCAGTATGATAGGCAACAGTACAGACTGAAATGGAGTACCTGACACAGCAGTGTAGGCCTAGCAAATCAGGTGTACCCCTCATCCTATGTACACCCACAGTAACAAACAGGTGTGCCCCCTCAGGTAGAAATGTACAAATAATAGCTGCCCCCTGTATGTAGAAATGTTGATGAGTCTATGCAAATTGACTCATGGAAGCCCTGCAGGCACAGCGTGCTTCCTGTCAATGTACAACACAAAGGTGACCACTGAAATAAAAAACAACTTGAATTTTCACACACATATATAGCATATATATGCCCATAGTGGGCATGCTCACACACACAAACAAATTTAGCAAATTTCAGTCAACAACATACTGAAAGGCCATACTGAGCATGCTCACGCACTTAGGTCATGTCTGAGTGCAGCAGTGGGCCACAAATATCTGGCAGTTGTAATTCTTACTCCAGACACATCACTATTCACCAATCCTGCTTTGCGCACACAGTGATATGAAAACAGACCCATATAATATATTGGACCCCTGTCATAATCAAACTATGTAATACAAGTACTTAAGTTGTTCAAAGAAAGTGAAAATCCAAAGAAGATCAATAAATCTCTGATCAGTATCATAAAGAAACCATGAGCACTCCTAACATTATCCAAGTCATGTTCTGGCAGAAATATTGCCAAAGAGACCATAGAGAACCATGAAGCTTACTTTAGCTATGTCATAAATATCAATGTAAACTCATATGAATTCTGAGTCAGTGCAAAGTGTAAATGAATACATGTACATGACTGACATTGCCAGCATCTTGTCAGACAGGTTCATACATATTTACCCCCCTCTCACTGGCAAAAGGGCCCATTACCATACCTGGAGATTGTGAAAAAACAGAAATCATATATACAATGGTTATACAGCTCTATCCAAACCTAAAAACATAGTGTCTATGGGATGACATGGTGTCCCTGGCTGTGTCATATGTGAACTCCAAAACAAGCAGACCCTGCACCTGAACAGTCTGTTGAGACTCACCCTCTGTACAGAATATGAAACTGTTGAATGGGTTACAGCAACGTTTGGCACACTCCACAAGTGTTGGTGCACAACAGACCATGGGAACTATTGTCTTATAAGCCTAATAAGCATGATCTGCAAGGCCATGGAGTCCATCATTATGGAACTCATAAACAGAGCTATTGGGAGCCTACAAACAACCAACCCTACCCATTTTGGTTTGGTCAGGGGCAGATCATGATCCCTAAACCTGCTAGACAGTTTTCAAGGCAGTTACACAGGACCTACATCAATGAAATGAGCTCCACACGGCCTACATAGACCTTGAAAAGCCCTTTTCCAACATCCCACACTCATGTCGTATACACAAAATCAACAACCTGTACATAAACACGTATGTCATCTGATGAATTGCCAACTGGGGCACAGATAGATCCCACAAGGTAAGAATTGTGGTCTCCCTGTTGGATTGTAAGCTGGTAACAACTGCTGTCCCCCATGGCTCAGTCCTATGACCACTCCTGTCTGGTGTATACTTTTCAGAAATACAGTCAAACACGTGAGGGCTATGGTTAGCAAAGTTTGTGAATGACTGTAAAAAGGTTGTCATGATTGATGTTTGGGACAACAGAGACATCCTTAAAAAGGGTCTCAGTCAGACAGATGTGGTGTCAAAATTATGGCCTCGAGCTACAGTCATACAAATACCACATAGGTGCCAACACCCTAAATATGGAGGTAATAATAAGGGATCTATGGACACATGTGGATAGTCATCTCTACTTTCAGAAACACATTCACAAAGTGGTTAGAAAATCATGCTGTGTGTTCCCACAAATTGCCAAAGTCTTTGCATGTAGGTCAAAGGAGGTTCCCTCTACTCATCAGTCATCAGACCCATCAGAGAGTACCACGACACACTTGAAATGAATCTGACTAGGCACCTTCAGCACTGGAAGGACCACTGAAGTACCTCAACAAGAGGATTACTGGCCTCAAACAGTTGCCCCATGCAACAAGACTGAAGTAACTCAATCTGTACTCTGTTGCATACTGTCTACTCAGGCATCTCTGCCCAACAGACAGGTCCATGTCCAATGCAGAACTGATGTACATGCGCTATCTGAAGTAAACCCAAGCTCACTGTGCCACATGCTCTAGGGATATAATCATCACAACAATAAATAGAACATGTTGTAGGGATACATTACTTATTCACAGACTTCCCTTGCTTTGGAACAGGCTTCCAACCTACATTAAGCTGAGTCTCTCAATGACACTCTTCCAGAGGAGCCTTGATGAGTGTATGTGAAACTGAACTGTCACACCATGTATCACTTCATCAGCTCTATTACACAGAGGCATAGGGAACTAACACCATGTGTGGTGATAGCTGCACACTCTGGCCATACTACTATATGCCTTCAGGCAGATAGCCTATAGCCTATTACCTACCTATGTACCTATATATATGTAGGGGGAACACAGTATAATAAGCCAAACATGGATGGGCAGAGATAGGTGTAAGAGGGTGACCATGACTGGACTGTCCCACCCAGCACACATCCCAATGGCACAAAAGACATGAGATGCACATCTCACCCACTGTACATAATATCCAGCAGTATCTGTAAGCATTACAGTGTATGTGGTCCATGTGCCTGCTGTACAACATGACTGTACAATGAAGTACACATCTATTATCTGTAGACATGTACCTGTCATGTAGGTTCATAGTTATGTAGTAGACTATCTTCACAAAGGCATATATTAGCCTAGGCAAGTTTTCCGGCTTTCACCACCCATTGGGTAGTCTCCTAAGCCCTAGTTCTAATAGTTAGTACCCTAAGCCACTTTCTAGTGGGGCTGCTGATGTGATGCCTGGCGTGAATTGTCTGTTTCCCATCCACTCATCAAGGTTCCTATTGAAGAGTGTCAGTGAGGGGCTCTGTCTGATGGACATTGGGACTCTGTTCCACAGTAAGGCAAGTGTCTGGGATTGTACTCTATCCCACCAGCCTGTTGTATTCATTGTTGTGATGAGGTTCATATCCCTGGAGTGTGTAGTGTGACTCAATTTTGTTATCCGTAGATGGAGCACGTTCAACAGATATGTGTTGGACATGGCTCTGTATGTTAGGCAGAGTGTGTCTCTGAGTAGGCAATACGCAACAGAAAACAGATTTAGTTTTACCAGTTGTATTGCATAACACAACTGTTTGAGGCCAGTAATCCTCTTGGTGAGGTACATCTGTGGTATCTCCAGCTGCTGGATATGCTTAGTCGAGTACGTCCAAAATGGTGCATTGTACTCAATGATGGGTCTGATGACTTAAGAGTAGAGGGCCACCACTACCTCTTTTCATCCTGATGCAAACCCTTTGTTGATTAGGTGGGCCACATAGGATTTACTAATCACTTTGGCAACATGGTTGTCAAAGGAAAGATGACTATCTGCTTGTGTCCCCAGATCCCTTATTACCTTATCAGTTTTTCGGGGGTAACACTTATGTGGTAGTTTGTGGGTACTTTGTTTTCCCCATAGGGGATTAATTTGCATTCTTTCACATTGAGCTTGAGGCCATGATTCTGACACCACACATCTGTCTCATAGAGTCACTTCTGGAGAATATTTGTGTCATCTGGGGAATCTATTATGGCAAACGGATTACAGTTCCCAGCAAAATTAGTCTACCACAACCCTCCTGTGTTGGCATGTACTTTTGAAAAGTCTATACCAAACAGGAGGGACCCCAGGACTGAACCCTGGGGGGCACCAGTTGTTACCGGTGTAGAGTCTGACATGTAGCCAACAACTCTTAATTTGTGGGATCTATCTGTGAGGCAGTTTGCATTCCATCTTTTGATATATGGATTCATGCCCAGGTTGGTGAGTTCATCTATGATACTTGACTGGGGAATGGTGTCAAAGGCCTTAGCCAGGAATAGGTAGGCTGTGAGGAGCTCCTTTCAATCATCTGTAGCCTGGGTAACTATCTCAAAGAAATCCACCCAGTTCAGGAGGCATGATCTGCATATGACGAAGCCACACTGGATGTGCTCAACTGTGTGAAGGTTCCCAATGTCTTTATTGTTGACTTCCATTATGATTGGCTCCATTGCCTTGCAGATCAGACTTGTCAGGCTCATAGAGCATGAATGCCAAGGGTCTTTTGTGGCCCCACCCCTGTGGAGTAAGAAGAATGTTGCTGTGCAACATTCTATGGGTACATATCCTGTAGAGAGGATGTAGAGAGAGGTGCAGGTCACCCTATGTGCTATGATCCAGGTTCTGATGCTGGAAGGTATGGAAAGAGAAGCATCCTGGTAGTGCTGGTGTGCTCTCTGGAGCCTTAAACTAGGTTTCTGTTACTGCACAGATATTAATATTCTCCATACTGAGGAATGCCTCGAGTGTGTGCATTTGGAGAATGAGACTTCTGGCAATGAGTAGCATTTAGCTCACTTTGTGGTTATTTGTGTTGGTTACAGGGTTTGTTTTTTCCTGAGTGACCGGTGTTCCACACCTGAAGTCAATGCTTCATTGGTCCGATCTGACCATAAGCTAATTACCCTACATATCCACATTCTGCCCCCACTGCCCCATTAAGGAAATCATGTTAAAAAATTTCTCCAAAGCCAACTTCATGCTTCTTAAGACAGAAGTGGTGAACTTCATGACACCCCTACAGATGGACAGTACAGGTATGACTACTGAATCCTAAACAATTGCACTTTATAAGCACTTACATGAGTGCATGGATCATGCTATCCCAAACAGAACCATGATGCTATCCTCCAGGAAAAGGAAGCCAATCTGTTGGTCCCCTGCCATAAACAAACTGTACAAAAGAAGGAAGAAACTGTTGCAAAAGAGAGTAAAATCCCATGAGTGGAGGAGCTCCCTGGTCAGCCTCAGTAAGAAGCTGTGATCCCTGATAAAATCCTCCAAATTTAGTTACGAAAACAAAATCACCACTGATTCTAAAGACAACCACAAAGCATTCTATAGCTATGCCAAGAATCTCAATGGCAACACTCAGATCTGATGAAGCAATTCGTTTTGTGAAAGTGCTCACCACTGTCCTTATTTATTTTTTTGTGTTATTAAAGACGCTATTGTGTGGTACCTCGGTGTATTTTTGGTTATATATAGCAATGGCACTAAATATACAGACCTAACTGATATTGCCAACATCCTGGCAGATAGGTTCAGTGCTAGCTTTACCCCTCTCTCACCCATGAAAGAGCCCATCTCTATACCGGAAGAATGCACAGTTCCTGTAATCATGGCTGCACAGGTAAAAACCACACTCTCCAAAGCCAGGAACACAGCATCCATGGGACCAGACAACATCCCAAGCTTTGTTCTACATGAACTACAGAACAAACTGGCACCACATCTATCTACCATGTTCAATCATAGCCTCACCTCAGGCTTTGTGCCTGCTGAATAGTGCACAGCGACGGTTATCCCACTACACAATGGGGTGCCACCATGGACCCCGGGAACTATTGTCTCATTAGCCTGATGAGCCTGTTCTGCAAGGCCATGGAACGTATCATCATGGAACTTATAAACAAAGACATTGGCAATCTCCAAACTCCGGACCCCAACCAGTTTGGGTTGGAAAAGGCAGATCATGTCTCCTAAACCTGATAGACTTCTTTGAAGCACTCACCAAAGCTGTAGACAAGGGTAAGGTGGTTCACACAGCCTATCTAGATCTTGCCAAGGCTTTTGACACCATCCCCCACTCTGGAATTATAGATAAACTCACTAAACTAGGTATAAATCCCTATGTCATAAGATGGTTTGCCAACTGGCTAATTGACAGAACCCACACTGTGAAAGTAGCAGACTCCAAATCCGACTTCAGGCCAGTGACAAGTGGAGTACCACAGAGTTCAGTCCTGTGTCCTGTCCTGTTTGGTATCTACTTCCCTGAAGTACAGGCTAACACAGAAAGTCTTTGGCTAATGAAGTTCGCAGATGACTGCAAACTAGGAGCCATAATCTAAACTACTAACGATGTGGACATCCTACAAAAGGGCCTCACTGAAACAGATGCCTGGTGTCAAAGCCATGGCCTCAAGCTCAATGCCAAAAAGTGCATTGTCATCCCCTTTGGTAAAAACTCTGTACCCATGAACGACAACATAGGCGGTAGTATACTTAACACCAAAAGTGTGATAAGAGACCTTGGGACACAGGTGGACAGTAGTCTCTCCTTTGATAATCACATTGCCACAGTAGTCAGGAAATTCTTCTAAGTGGCACACCTCATCACAAAAGGATTCTCATGCAGAAAAAAAGAGGTAATTGTTCCCCCCTACTCATCATTCATTATATCCACTATTGAGTACAATGCCCCTTTTGGTATGTACCTCACAAGACATCTACAACAACTGGAAAGGCTGCAGAAATACCTCACAAAGAGGATTACCTACCTCAAACACATGCCCTACACAGACCATCTCAAAAAACTCCAGCTTTACTCTGTCGCATATCGCCTACTCAGAGGTGATCTCTTCCTAACATACAAAGCTATGTCAAACCCAGAGCGGTTGGACATGCTCCACTTAAAGAAATCCCAATCCCTCCGAGCTACACGCTCTAGGGACCTAAACCTTCTCACCACAGTAAAGAGAACATGCTGGAGGGATAGATTCTTGTCCCCAAGACTTCCCATACTCTGGAATAAACTACCTATCTATATCAAACAAAGCTCCTCTTTAGCACCCTTCAAGCAAAATCTTAATGATTGGATGTGAAATAGGAAATTCACACCAGGGATCACTTCTGCGTCTCTGCTCGACAGTGGCACAGAAAAATAAATTTCTTGGGTGGCAAAAGTCAGGGTACCTTTTTGGCTGGGCTTGTATAGGCCCCAGGGCTGATAGCCTAGTACCTACCTATGAACCTATGAACCTTTGAGCCTTGCCTAAAAAAGGTTATATGGGGACAGCAAGAGCCGTGGTCAGTGTTCAGAAGCATAGGGGCGACAGGTGCAAACCATCTGTAGTGAAGCAATGAGGCTTGTCTATCATGTCATCACAGGCAGACAGAGACTGGATCCCTTTTGAATGACACCAGAAGATCAATCAATTGTTGAAGTTTATCGTCTTTCTGTTATATTGCAGTATCATGTAGGTAAAGGTAAGATGCTACTCAACGTCACGGTCATACCAGCTTGGGCTACATGATCATAGAGCTACTATATATCTCTTGTCATGTTGTCCTGGGAGGTATGTCTCAGATCATTCACACTGACATGTACAAAGAACACATCATATATACCTGTTCTGGAGTGATGTAAGTGCTTGTGTTATGTGGCGGATCACAGCACCTGATAGACAACTGACAGTAACCTTCCCCTTGTCCAGTCGAGTGAGTGGAACATCTGTTTTCCTGACTATGAAGTCACCTATTACTAGTGTGTTGGGTATGTTGTTTTGCCTTAGGGTCTGTTGTGAGGCACACTGCTTTGGTATATTATGTGTTTTCTGGCGTATGCTTGGAGGTGCATGTTGCTTGCTTGTCTGCTTAGGAGGACACTCTCTCTTTTTCAGATTAATATATTTGCATTCTCCGAGTATGGTAATGTGTATTTATTTGAGTGTTTTGCTGGTGCTTATATTGTAGTTCTATGTGAGACTGTTGGTGTTGTGGTTGTATGACCCTACTCCTCTTGACTGTATTGTCCAGTATTGAGTTGACAGAGCTTAGCCACTGGTTTGACCCTGTGTGTGCTAACATGTGGTGCATCAACCCATATATGATATGGTCATGGCCTATGCATACAATACACTCACAATACACCTAGTATGATAAGCCTGCTGAGGTTAGCAAATGTGAAAAAAAACCTTTGGGCAAACTATCAGCAAGTAATGTCTGTATTGCACCCTGTAACTCCATATTGCTTGCTGAAGTGTAAAGACATACTTAGTTTGGATTAAGAACCCCGCACTTGCCAACTGTGTGTGTGTGTGTCTGTCTCTCCCTGGGGAGAGAGCAACCTTTTTGGAGACCACTCACACCTTTAAAAGTGGTATACTCATCTTTGTCAAGTCTGATGATGTCACCATCCTACAAATATACCTGTGGAAAGATGAAATCCCATTAATGTGTATAGCAGGTTGTGTAAATGTGTACTGATGTACATAATGTAGTTAGGTAGGGGTTTGAATCCTGCACTTGCCAACTGTGTGAGTGTATGTTTCTCCCTGGGGAGGAGCAGCATTTCTGGAGAATACTCACACCGCTTAAAAGTGGTATACTCATCTTTGTCAAGTCTGATGATGTCACTATCCTACAAATATACCTGTGGAAAAATGAAATTCCAGTCTTGTGTATAGCGTGTTGTGTAAATGTGTATTTCTATAGTAGCATAATGTAGGTAGGTAAGAGTTTGAATCTTGCACTTGCCAACTGTGTATGTCTCCCTAGGGAGGTGCAACCTTTTTGGAGAATACTCACACCTCTTAAAATTGGTATACTCATCTTTGTCAAGTCTGATGATGTCACCACCCTACAAATATACCTGTGGAAAGAAGAAATCCCAGTAATGTGTATAGATCATCATGTAAATGCATACTGCTTTAGTATCATAATGTGGTTAGGTAGGGGCTTAAATCCTGCACTTGCTAACCGTGTCTGTGTCTCTCTAGGGGAGGAGCAACCTTTTTGGAGAATACTCACCCCTTAAAATTGGTATACTCATCTTTGACAAGTCTGATGATTTCACCATCCTACAAGTATACCTGTGGAAAAATGAAGTCTCAATCATGTGTATAGCACGTTGTGTAAATGCATAGTGCTGTAGTATCATAATGTACTTAGAAAGGAGTTTGAATCTTGCACTTACTGACTGTGTGTGTGTTCGAGAGTGTGTGACACCGTTTGTCAATGTGGAGTGGGTTTTGATTTTTCTAGTGTATGACATATCACAATGACAACTATATGTGCATTACACATGTAAGGTAGCTGTGGGGCAAAGCCATATACATACATGTGACCTCAATTATTTCATAGGTGGGTACTCTGCTTTCTCCATGAATGCATCTTTTATCTTTGCCAGAGTGTGCTGGCACTTTCCAGACCTTAGGTCATTTCTGTATGCTTGTGACAAGGTTAGCCACTGCAGTGATCCCTGGGCTACGTCTTCTGTTTCACATCTACTCATTATGATTTCTATTGAAGAGTGTGAGTGAGGGTTTATGCTTGAGGTATATTTGAATCCTGTTCCAAAGCATGCAAAGTCTGGCAAAGATGATTAATCATTATAGGTGTGCATCAACCTCTGTGGATCTGCATGCAAACCCTTTATTGCTTATGTGCTCCACAGAGGGATTTCCAAAACCCTTTGGTAATGTGATTATCAAAGGAGAGATGACTAAACAGATGGCTCTATGTATACATTAGTACCTGTTCCACATTTTGGGGGCTACTACCTATGTGGTACTCTGGGGATACTTTGTTATCTAAAAGTGGATAACTATGCTTTCTTTGGCTTATAGGTTTACAGCATGACTTTGACACCAGGTATCTGTCTCTGTGATACTCTTTTGGAGGATGTGTGTGTCATCTGGAGAATAAAGTATAGCCCACAGAATGCATTTTCATCAAACGTGGGCAGACACATCCCTACTGTGTTTGCTTGTACCTAAGAAAGCTATATGCCAAACAGGAGCGGTCCTAGGACTGAGTGCAGGTGAATACCACTTGTTACTGGCATAGAATTGTACATGGAGGCTGCAAATGTTACTGCGTGTCCTACATCTGTGCGTCAGTTGTCAATCCATCATCTAGCAATCGTTTATGGTCAGTCTGTTGAGGTTATGTATAATACCAGAATGTGGGATGGGTATAAATTGCTGGTGAGCTATAGCTTGGCTGTGTGGACCTCCCCTCCCTCACTTACAGCCTTGTTAACTGGCTTGAAGTCTACTAGGTATAGGAGCCATGATCTGGCCTTTAGAGAACCTAAGTGGGTATGGTGCAGTGTTTGCAGGTTCATAATGTCTCTGTTAATGAGTTCCATAATGCTGTGCTCCATAGCCTTCCAGATAATATTTGTCTGGCTTATAGGGTGAGAGTTTCCAGGATCTGTTGTAGTTCTACCCTTAATCAATTTATGTTAACATTTGCACTGGGTGTGAGGAGGGTGGTCAGGTTTAGGAATAAGTATATTAGAGGGTCAGCCCAGGTTTGAAGGTTAGTAGACCAAGCCAGATAGGCAGGACTAAGTTGGTTTGTACATGTGCTGAGGAGGGATGCAGAGTATATTGTGAAACAGATGCTTAGGATGAAGCAGCCAGGTAACAGGAAAAGAGGAATGCCTAAGATGAGGTTTATGGCTGTGGTGAGAGAGGCCATGCAGGTGGATGGTGTGATAGGGCAAGATGCAGAGGACAGGAAGAAATGGAAACAGATGATCTACTGTGGCGACCCCTAATGGGAGCATCCGAAAGGAGAAGAAGAAGACATTGTAGCTCAACCCTTGTGGACTGTCATTCCACAAGTATGTAACCTGTATAGAGGCTGCATCTGGACAGAGTGTTTAGGTGAGTGGTGACTTCATATGTCAGCTTGTGTATGACACAGCCAGGGACACTGTCCAGTACCATTGCCACTGTGGTTTTACATTCTTCAGGTCTGGAAATGTGGCCCTTGTGTAACAACAGGGTGGTGAAATCCGCATTCAAACTGTCTGACAAGAAATTGGTAATGTCAGTCAGATAAGTGTACTTTGTGACCATTTCCATTAACTGTGACCCGATCTGAGATTTCCCTGTAGATTATAAACAACACTAAATAAAGCTTTAGTGTTGTCTTTGGAATCCTTGCCATTTTGCATTTTGAAGCTTGCCTTGCATGTTTATTGAGGGATTGTATTTTCCAAATGATACTGACCAGAGAGGTTATCCCTTCTTGGTATGTAACTCTTTTTTGGTACAACTTCACACCTTCAATTATATATTTAATTTCTGGCAGGGGTCCATGAGGCTAATGCACTTTTACTGTATAAGTGAGAATTTCTTGTGTTTGTGATAGCACGTTCCATGCAACCCTGTAGGTGAACAGTGTGCATTACTAAAGGATTATGCAGCTGGGATAGTGTTAACCTTAGTAATGAAAACCAATGACAGATAGCAACAACAGCATCACCCACAGCACAGTGTCAACCTGTGTCATATACACACATGCGTACTCAATTTCCAAAATGTGTGTAGTACAATGCATACTGGCCACCAATAGAAACTATGGAGTGTTAACACTGGCCAATACAGGGCATGTCACTCTGCCCATGTGTCCAATATGCATGTACACTCAGACAGTGCACCTCCACCATGTTCACAAATGGAGACCTGCAAACCTGTGTTGCACACACCCCACACACTGTCCACTGTATAACACATGCTGACACAACTACACACATCAGCCAAGTGGCACATGAGCAAACAAAACACAATTAGAATAAACACTGGTGAAAACAATACAACATTGCTAATTACAGCTTTAATGAATCATGCCTGCTCAGCTACACCTTCAAGGATATCATTACACTTTACTGCTGACAACATGATACACATCCAACCATTGCTATACTTTATTAAAGTCACTGCACGAACCAAAAAGAAAAGATAAAACTGAAGACCACAGATGAAGAATCCACTTAAAACACCAGTTTATTTCACCTTTAGTGCTTTGGCAACCACCTTCAAGGAGTATAAAACCGAAGCGCTAAAGGTGAAATAAACTGGTGTTTTAAGTGGATTCTTCGTCTGTGGTCTTCACTTTATTAAAGTCACCCTGCGCATCAGCACCATATTAGCCTGTTCCTGCATCAATGTTACAGATGACAGGAGGTGGCACAAGTTTCATCATATGCACAGGGTGTGTTGTTGGTTTGCCAGAGGCCTACACTGAGCCATACAATCGACATGTGTGTGTGAGTGTGTGTATGAGGGCCAAGAGTACTGTTATGGGCCAATGTTGATGTCATGTGTAAGGGTATGTGTTTGCCCTAGGTTTCTGGTTTATGTGTGTGTGTGTCTGCATGCACACAGTTCCACCATGTGGCTGCCATATATGGGGATTTGTGAGACAGCTACAGACTGTACCTGGCAGGCTTTACAGATCACCGTCTCTGGCCATGGATACAGAACCTGTGCCTGGCAGGGGTGCTACAGACAGTATCAGTTACTAATCCAGATAGGGTACTATCCAAAGAGGTTGACATATGTCCACTGGATCCAGGTCCCTGCTGGGACTGGCCAGAGCTACGTGCACATGGTCTGCTAGGACAGTCTATGGACAGCCCCCTCCAACATTGCTGGGGCTGGTACTGGCACTACGGGAGTGGCTGTGACTTGCTGGATGTCCACTGCAACCTCCAGCTGGTGATGTACATGGCATACATTGACGTCTCAACCATCCTGCACTGTCCTGACACATGGACATGACATTGTGGAGGACATCTAATGTCTCACCCCAATGTCTATCAATGACCTCAGTGTAGTTACGTATGGCACCTGCTAGGTCATGGATACTGTCATTTACAGAGGTGTAATGAGCCCTCTCTGCCCTTAGCCCCTGTCTGGTGATCCATTCATGTCTGTGCCTCCATGACAGCCTGGAACATGCATGGGGTAGAAAGATGTGTGGCACATCTGCCAGGGGCATGATGACCAGCAGTGCTCTGACGAGAACCCCTGGGCATCTGCCTATGTGGTACTGTTCCAAACATCTGACTATGGCTGCTGTGTCCTGATACATGTGCCATAGATACCACACTGCCCTGGACAGGGCCAAACATACACTGCCCCTCAGCTAAGGGCAATGGTGATGATGGATGTACAGGCAGTATGACTGTGTGCATGGATGGGTTGAAGACTTGTGTACTGTCAATTGGTGGCCCAACAACAGACCCTGACAAACCTGCCTGTGCCTCAACACACCTATCCTCATCATCACTGTCTGTCTCAGTGACATCAGGTTCCCTGCTGTACTGAACCAGCTTCACCTTGCCACCTGTGAGAGGAAAACAGGAAACACACTTTAAGAATTGAACATGACTTCAGACCACATGCACACATGCGCACATGCACACATGCACACATGCACACATGCACACACACAAAACTATACTCCTCCCTAAAGCAGACACACACACACCAGCAATCACAGAACATACACAATAGCAGGTGATGGTGGGGTACAGTATCACAAGCAAAACAGTCATATCACACATGTCAGCATGCAGGACATGTGCTGCTCAACAGCATGCAGTGCAAGTGTAGTCAGTCCTTGTTACTAACAGTATACATGGCTTTGATGCATGTGTTTTGTTATTAGGTGATGGCCCTCCCCCTGGAACACAATGCATACATGGACACAACATTGCGGTGCAGGTATTCATAACCCTGTAATGTACTGTGCACCATAACTCACAGATGTATATGCCATTGCTGGATGTGTATCTGTGTATCAGATAGGTCTCCAATGCTGATTACAGCCTCTGTGTCTTTAGCAAATAATTGTGGACACATTTTTAGCACATGCATGATAAGTATTCACACAACATCATAAGTGGTGCATGGATAATTGATGGCATACCATTTGGCCACATACCCAAAGTACGGTACTTATGGTGAGTGTAGATCATATTGTGGACATGCCAGTCTCATCCATGACATGGCATGCTAATACACAACTGCATATTTAAACACTACACATATCCATTATGTGTCATATGACTTAGCCACTCAATAGCATCACACAACATATATGTGTCAGTTGCGCAAATGGTGATTTTAAAAATACTGTTTAGTGGTGCATATATGTGCACACACACACATCATTATGGTGTGTAGCAATGACAGCTATGTGTAGTACTGTGGTTACAATAACTGGATGGGGTTTAGTACCATAGGCCATCATCATGAAGCATCAGGTGGTCACTCAAGGCTACAAATGTTTCACGAACCAGCACTAATCATGCTGTGCCAGAACTGTACTACCTTGGCTAAATTCACCATTTCACAACCAGTTGTTACGTGAGTATGTAAGGAGGCCAATAAGGAGTATTCCCTGACATGAATGTGTAGTGTGTTGCAGAGTGTTTAAATGTCCCAGGATAGGCCTCTACCCCTCAGGTATACTATGTGTAATGTGTGTATGAGATTTTGGATACTGGAGTGCATCTTTACAGAGGGTTTGGGAATACTTTATGTGTAGCATGTTAAAATGCTCTGTGTATGACTTAGATGTGTATGTTATGTGCATGTTGAGTATCAACTGTGTCTATCCAATGGTCACTGCAGTCTAGCCACAGTTGTTTGAGATGGTCTGGATATTGCATGTGTTTGAGGCAGCTAATCACATTAGTGAGATGTGCGTGCTCCTACATCAAACATGCATAGCATGCATTATGGTAGATGTATTACATGTGTACATGGCCTACACCTTAACTATGATATGAACTTTTTATTTACAATAATAAATGTAGAACACACTCACCAGCATCTGTCCTCTGCCTTGATGTCACCCCAGAGGGACCTACATAGAGAAGAGACAGTTTGTCAGTGGTCACAACTGTGGCATTGCTACTGTGTGTTTGCAATCTTACAGTACAACAACAGTTTACATTCACAGGGCTACAGATTATGTTCCAAATGATCAGTATTGCACAACAACAGGCTCCACATATTTGAATGACACACTCTACATCTCACATATGCATGATTTACCAATACAGATAACAGTAGACTACAGATATGCCATGTTACCTACATGCTCCATGTGTGCTTGCTGGGAGACTCCAACCTCCATCATGGTGTATGTCTGCTGCTGTTGTTGTTGGACAGATGCCACCAGGCTCATGAGCAGCTCCTCCACTCTGATGAGGGGGGATGGATATTAACACCACCTCCTGTTGCAAGCTGTTTTCTAAGCACATCAGTGGCATGCTGATGGACATGTCTAAGAAGATCACTGCAGTGGTGGCGTACCTGCACATTGTCCGGTTATGCAGGCCTACCTCATTGATCCTGTGGACAACATCTTCCCACATTGCAGTACCTCCTGCTGGTCCTGGCTGGTTCGTGAGAACATGAGTTGGTAGTGCTGAATCATACTGCTAGTAACGATATCATCTTCAGCACTACTGTAACTCAGGATCCTGCGGTGGGCCATGATCCCTGGAAGACATAAATAGAAAAATATTTTGAGCAAGTCATATGGCACATTTAACATTATACAGTACAGATATCACTGAACTGCCATATATAGCAACATATATGCTAAATGAGAGCGAAACACTGTAACTGCCACTTATCACTGCTTACCCCATAACTGCTTGAAAGTGCCTTGCTCACTCTCTGTCTAATAAACCATGTTCTTCACAGCAACAAAATAAAATCACTATATAAGACTATACAAGAGTACCTGACACACTGTATGCAACACGATGCACAACCTAGCCACAGCAGATATACATAAAGCTGATGTGTAAAGAAATATATCATCCATCACAATCAGTGTAAGGTCCAGTAAATGTATTACTATCATACCACACAACTTGTTAATGCCAAACCTGTGGCCAAAATATCTGCACATTTGGGAATATAGGTCACATACTGCTGTAGTACACTATGAATGTTGCTAGATACGCAGTTATATGTTTTACCACACATATGTCAAATGACATGTTACAGACATACCCACACACACATCAGACGTGATTACAGGACACAAAGGTATGACAACCCAGATAAACTTTCTATGTGTACTATACAGTACTGTGTGTCAGTACTTACACAACCTTAATCTTGAAAAATGTAATCTGTGATGAATACAGGGACCACATAAAACAGTGGATGCAAGCAATGTGGACATACACCATACTTTGCTGTACAGGTCCAGAGCTTCAAGTAGTACTACAGTACACACAGGATTTGCATTCAACATTAGTACCAATCAATAATCATAGATGTAGTTCTTTAGCCTACAATGGCACACCCTAGTTAAAACCAAGGGACTTATTCACACTGCATGCAATAGCACTTGTTCTGCCTAGCAACAGAATACACAGCTTTTGCTAGGATCAAAGCAAGGAACCATAATACCATAACATAAACAGTTTCCAACTAAGCTATCCCACAGATACATATCGTTGACGTATTCACAAACATATTGACCATTACAGTCAGTCAACAGTACAGAGAATCTATTGCAACAAGTAGATGTAGGTGTGCATGAGTATATATATATATATATATATATATATATATATATATATATATATATATACACACATATACATATACACATCCATTTGTCTACATATGCATATTTATGTAGGCACATATACATTTCACCTTGCATAGTGAGAACATCAGTTATACAAAGGATGTAAGGTGTACAGTAATGTAATAAAATCGCACAGTCTTGGGATAAATGCATTGAAGGTGTTCACAGCCCAGGAGGCATTAGCAGGCCTTACTGACTTTAACATTGCAAACTGAACAAACCACCCACAGTGTTTAACCACCACATGTCATATACCAGCACTGTATGCTGTCTTGTTTGTCACACACTAAAACCTACATACAAATATGTGCATACTAACCTTCAACAACATATATATATCTCCCCTTCACAAGCAGTTGCAATATGTCCCCTGCTCTATACACATATACAGATGTGGATATGTATGACATATATATTTCTCCGTATGTGTGTGGCATACACACACAAGGTCCACACTGTTGTAAGTCCCTGGACTTCACAGCTGAACTGTTGGGCCTTGCTGCTACACAAACAGTTGTCACATATGAACACACACTAACATTAGGGGGGTATGTATGGCAACTGATGCTAGATAAGCATACTAGACTGCAACAGCAGTTGCCAATGCTAAGCTACACTTTAATATGACTATTATGTATGTGTTGTTCTGTCACACCCGTGTTTACATAATGTCAGCGCTAACCCCCCCAACAGCCATTGGCCACACTACTGTACAGAACACAGATGACAAAGATCAGATTTTTGACATTTAATGCTGAGCTACACATTTCACAGGTATGTCCCACTGCCCACAGGTACACACAGTATTGTCTATAGCAGTAGTTAAGCAGAACATCTGTGCATAAAGAAGAACAGCTGCTACATATGAATGTTTCACATTATGTAGACTATTCTTCAATAACATCTACTACATGCCAGTAAATACATATGTGTCACATACCTTTCCTTTGTATGATTTGGTAATATTTCTTTTTCCTGTTCTCAGTCTCTCTCTTTCTCTCTCTCTGTTAGTCTCTGCAATACAGTGATTGAGTTTGTTGGCAGAGATTGCAGCCTGCTTTTGTAGGAATTTCCACATGAGCATGCGATGGCCTCTGTACCAATTAGTGGCCACCATTTGCTAATTGCATGCAGCCTGTTGTATAGTAAGTGCGGTAATCACTGTCATAGCAACCCAGTACTATAAATTGCTGACTTATGTAGGCGTGGCCCTTTCAGCTTTCCAAGATGGAGATCATCCTTGTTTGGTGTGGACATCATTGTTTAAGACAGAAGGTTGGTATAGTTCTTATATCAGAAGCCAGGGGTGTAGCCAGAGATTTATATTTTGTACTCAGACCTAATTTTGCTTCTTCCAGTACCCACTTGTCAGTGTAGAAATGTACTCAGCCCTCAAAATGCTACTCCAAGATAGATGGAAAGATGTACTTTCTTTTCAACTGTTATAATTAACTGCCATACAAAGCTAGTTATACAGATGTATTCCTTTGGCAAAAGAATTGTTTGTCAACTGCTATACTATGAATATTCATTTACTCAGTTCTAAACAGTTTGTGCTTTTTTAGTGTTGACATTAGTACAAGCTGTTCAGAAAAACTGGGCACATTTCAGCACTGTGAGTATGCTTACCTACATCCTTGGTAGACCCTGCACACACAGGTATATTCTACATTTGGGTAGGGTTGCAGAAGTAGAGATCGTAAGTAGTATTGTGTGGATTTTATCATGCTGGACTTATAGGGTTGTTGTGTACATGTTAGTTTATCAAGGCAAGTAGTCTGTCTGCGTAACTCCCAACTGTAGACCTATCCACATGATAGTCAGAGAACAGCCTGTTATTTTTGTCTGTGCACCACACAGGTCTTTTCAGCAATAGAGCAATGGCATTCTTACAGTTGGTTGCTACCAGTACATGGCTACATCCATTTGTATTTCAGTGTTTTATTCCTACATAAGGGTATGCTTTCGAAACTCCTTCCAAAGCTATTTGCACAGTGTGTAACAGCAGAAAGGTTGATATGCCTCTGTGTTTCTGCCTCTACCAGACCTCTCAACCAATCAGGTACATATTTGAACAGACTCAGGGAAAAGTCAAGAAAACTTCAGGGACAATCAGGGACACCTTTGAAATATTAGTGTCATTAAGTTGAGATATTGAGAGAATCAGAGCATATGAATTAATACACCTTTTCTAAAGTAAAAGAAGTGCCTAACTGTTAATTAGTGTCATTATTCATTAAGTGTAATTCACCACCTTTCTGGACAAAGTCAGTAGTTTTAGGAGGGATTCAGAGGGACAGAGCTAAAATTTGTGTCAAAATCAGGGACATCCCTGAAAATTAGGGACACTTGGAAGGTATGGCCTCCGCCCTAAACAGATATGCCAGTGTTTGTTCTAATGTGATACTGTGTGGGGTTATAAAGTGATAGTGTAACATTATTTCCAGCTAGAATGGCTGCTTCTCTTATCACAGTCATGTAACGTAATCCCACAACAACTGTTGGTCAACATCCACAGAACAAGTTGTGTGGTATGGTATTCCTATTTTCCTTTACATTCACTCATTCTGATGCATGATATAATTATTTAAGCACCAACTTGATGTATATCTACCGTGGCTTAGTGGTACTTCATGTTGTGTAGTGTGTGTGCAAGGTCTGGGGTTCGAGACTTACAGAGGTGTTTTATTTTTCTCCTGAGCAGAACAAGGGCCCTCACATACAGTGTGACTAAGGCATTTTTAAGCAGTTGTAAGCGGGTTTGTGTGAGTTTGCGCATTGCTGCGCATTGCTTAGCTAAGCACAAACAAGCACAAACACGCAAACTACTGCTTAATAGTGCTTACTCCCGCTCACCCCCATGCTAATTTCTTTGAAAGAAAAGAAAAATGGGGAGATAGGAAAGTGGTGAAAAAGGGGAACAAAGATGGAAAGACAGTATGGAAAATAGCTCGGCATGTGCAGGATGGGTGTAGGGAAGGTCCTTAGCTGCCCATTTCTTCAACAGCAACAGTTGTACATATGCAATAAATTTGGAGGTAGATATGAACCCTTCAACCCCTGAGAGAGGGGTGAGGACAACAAAGTATGTTGTAATGCCAATTAAGTAACATTTTATATGTCCAGTGGACATGTGTGCAAAATGGGCAGCTATGTATGGGGCGTAATTTTTTTGGGAGCAAATTGCCCTTATTTTTTCAGGTGAGAGTGGAATGTGGGGTAGGGGAAGTAGGTATATTTGGGAGGTAGGTTGGGGAGGTAAACAGACAAGACAAACAAGACGCATGCAGGGGTGGTATATGACACATGTGGTGGGTGAACACCTTTGACGGTGAGGAATGCTTGGAAATCACAAGCCCATGAGCCCCCAGATGGAAGCAGTGGGACTGAGGTCCTCACCCAAGGGCAGTCACCACTGCACCTTCACAGCCCAGAGGATGGCTGTGCTGGGGGCTGTGAAGGAAGGGCAGGCTGAACCGGGAGTTGCGTGACTCGGGCCTCAAGCTGGTGTAGGGGTTCTGCATCAGAATGTTCAATCTCTCTATGCACCACAGCCCAGAACGTTCAAAGGGTGATAGGTGCCCCTCCACCCATGCTTGCACGGGGGGGCCAAGCCCCATTCCCTGCAACACTTCCACCTGAAGGTGGCACAGGGCCAACAGATCTGCTGGTGACAGTTGCCATGGCCAGCTGAGGTCGGACAGTTGGGTCCGCTGGGACCGGCCTTCCCATACAAACTATGTTTTGGAGAGTTTAATAAAGATATGGGTTAGTAACAGTCAACATCATTCCCATTTAGAATTAAACTCTTGCAACTGGACAATACTAAAATATTTACCCCTAGATGAAGCAGTGCAGTATTTCAACAAAAAATTCCTGGAAATTCTTAATCTTCATGCTCCTATTCGGTCAAAGAAAACTAAGACAGAAGATGTCCCGTGGTTCTCCAAAGAGACCAGGCAGAAAATTAATCTCAGAAATAAAGCATGGTTGGTATGGCGAAGCAATAAACTTCCACTCGATCAAATTAACTATAGACAACTTAGGAATGAAACCAAAAGACTAATCTTACTTGATAAAAGACAATACTATTGGAAACTGCAAACTGAGCATCAAAACTGTCCACAAAAATTCTGGGCCGGGCTAAATAATCTTCTTCACCCAGGTCGCTCCACCACCCCTGTCCCTGTTACACTCATAGATAAACCATCTGATGTGGTCTCTAATAGTTTCAATTGCTTCTTCACCGAGACAATCCAAACCCTGTCTAATCAACTGCCACTGAACTCTCAAAGCCTTGATACTCCCACCTATAAAAACATTCCCCTATTCACCTTTCAGCCTGTAGCAACTTCATTCATCTGTAAATTAATCAAAAAACTAAAACCTACCACACTCTCAGCCAGTCAAATTCCAGCTGAATACTTGCAAAAATCAGCTGAGGCCATTGCCTACCCTGTGTCAATACTCATTAATCGGACCCTAGCAGAGGCCAAAATCCCCAATATCTGGAAGGTATCCTATGTAATTCCTCTCCATAAAGGTGGCACTTCCACAGACCTCTCTAACTACAGGCCCATATCCATACTATCCACCCTAGCAAAAATAATGGAAAAATGTGTGCAGAAACAGCTTATGCAACACCTACTTGTCAATCACCTATTGGCTGACACTCAGCATGGTTTCCGACCTCTCCATAGTACTACCTCAGCCCTTCTTGTCTTCTCCAATACCATCAATACCTATCGCAATAACAATAATATCTCCTCAGCATTATTCTTGGATCTGTCCAAAGCCTTTGATATGGTGGACCATAAGCCTACTAATTGATACATTACATTCACTTGGTCTGGATACTACTGCTAGTCAATGGTTTAGGTCCTATTTAAATGGTAGAAAACAAGCAGTTTTATGGTTGACCAAACTTTCTAACTTACTACCTAATACTCTGGGAGTCCCTCAAGGATCCATTCTAGGACCACTATTATTCTCGATTTTCATCAACGACTTGCACACAGTTGTATCTAATGCTAGTTGCATTCAATATGCAGATGATTCCATGCTGATTTGCTCTGGAACATCCCCTATAGAGTTACAATCTATAACCCAAACTACTTTCAGCAAAGTAGAAAACTGGCTCTCTAGTCATCGTTTGATACTTAATCCAAAAAAAACAAAAATGTTACTGTTTTCACCGACACAAAGGTCAAGCCCCCTCAACTTTACGATCCAAGCAAAGGACGGGACAATAATCTCTCTGGATCCCTCGACAAAATTATTAGGGGTAACTATAGATAACAACCTAAAATTTGATATTCATGTAAACCTAATGATTAAATCAATCAATAAGAAACTAGGTTCACTATATAGAATAAAAAGCTTCTTGACCCCCCAAGCTAAATCTGCCATTGTCCAAACCCATCTTCTCTCTACACTCTTGTACTCATCCCCCTTACTACATAATATTAATAAAACGATCATGAACAAGCTCACTATCTGTTATAATCACATTGCTAGGTTTGTTACTGGGTTACCATATAGAACCCATCACTGCACCAACTTAACCCAGCTCAACTGGCTTGAGCTACCGAAACTAATTTCTTATAACCTACTAGTCCTGACCCACAAAATTATATATAACCCCGAATACTCTCCCTCACTCAAAAAACTGATCTCCCCTTGCAATAACCCTCGACCACTGAGGTTGTCCAGTCGTCTCCTTATACAAACACGTAAAACTAATAACGCGGCTGGTGATTCTCTCCTTACCAACTCTGCAGGGAGAATTTGGAACAAACTCCCTCCTGATATTACTTCACTCCCCTCTTTAAATCAATTTAAAACTAAACTAAAAGGCTACCTGGGGTCTACACGTACCTGCCATTGTCTCAGCCCTGGCTAGCTATCTCTCTGTATACATTGCTCCCAGATCCTGGTTATCTGAGTAATCCTTATTATAATTAATTGCTGTTATCATGTATAATAATTAAGTATACTAACTAAATCATGCTTTTAATTACATATCATGTAATGACTAACTTCACCTTGCTTTAACTGCATATGTTTTTGTTACTTCTTTTATGTTTTTTGTATTGTCTTGCTTGGAGCTTTTCTCCCCGGGCCTCCGCTGAAAATGGACATGTATCCAGTCGGACTACCCCGGTTAACAAATGTAAAATAAAATAAAATAAATAAAATAAATTTAGTTATAACAGCATGCAGAAGTATTCCTATTAACCCAACACACCAGATTTTCAACAGTTGAAAAGCAAGCATAACACATGCATATATAGAACAATAGTGAACATTACAACAGCATGCAGGTTGAATTGATGGTAACAGGCCACCAATATGGTGGTATTTTAACAGGGCACATGCATAGAAATTAATGCAAATATTTATAAACCAATAGGACATATGTCCCAACAAATGTTTTGAGATTAGACATACCGATTGAGGTGTGTAATTGCATTTTTTATGCACATACAGTAGGGTGGGAAAAGATAGCTCAATTAACAACTTATTTATCCTTCTAGTTTTCACTACATTCCTATTAACTGCAGTTATATGTCCCTTACATGTATTATTACACTACCCAATGTCCTTATATTGTGCAATTGGATTTTGCTAGATCATTATATACAAGAACAGTATCTTACATACAAACTGTCCAAGATGCAGATGTTACTGCAACATATTTTGAGAGTTGCTCACACACACTACCACTAAGATGGTAAACAGACAGATCTACTTTCATATAATTATCTAGATATGTTCAGGTGAAAGTATCAGTTATATGTTAATAGCTCCCAACATTTCTGGCAGCACACTGACATTTCTGGGGAACACAATACCAAGCTACTCATGTGCCAGATTAACCTGTACATGCTGGCCATGAACCAACAGTTGAGGGCTGTACATATGCATACAAGATACTGGCACTCCCTTCATCCATGTTATATGGGCCTACCCAAGTGTGGGTTGACACTGCTTAATACAACACTACTATTTGTAGAATGCAACAGTACAACAGCATATCAAAGAAAATGACACAGACGCACTCCATGAATCATACATTTATTAAAGGATTATAACACCTTTATTGATTGGGTTAAAAGACTTTTTGAAGGATCTCTCATTTATTTTATATAACAGCACATGCAGAATAATTACTAACCTGCCTGATGATGCAGCCTTTGCAGCTTATCTTCATTGGCTTGTTGGTTCATAGCCCGGACACCTGCAGCTGTGAAGTAAATGCAGTGATATTGAGACATACCTATCCATAGTATAGACAAGCATAGCAATTCTTAACTACTTACTACAATGGCTACTTACTCAGTACTGGGGCATTAGGCATTGTACGGGATTCTTGGATCCACTGGTCCAGTTGATCTTCCCTACGTCTCTTCAGGTCAGAATAATGGTGCCTGACCTGCTCACCAGTCCGAGGAACACCAGTGGCACTGGTGAGATCATGGGCAAGACTGTTCTAGGCCTCTGTTTTTATATTGGATACCCTGGTACTGGCCCCGCAGGAGTCTTTCCTCATGATTGTGGACAAGGAGCCAAATCATTACTTTGGACTCTTGGATGCAACAGTGTTGCGCTCTAAATCGAGTGCCTTCTCCAACACTGACAATGCTGACTGCAGAAGGAAGCTACAACCAGTTATAGCAAGTATTCCCGCCTGTGGAACTTAAATATGCCTTATTTCCCGCACTTATTTGTGATTGGCCAGTTTTGGAAAAACTCAGCTCTAGGCACACCTGCTTAGCGGATGTTGGCAATGTTTAAAATTCCTTTGATAGATATGTGTCTGTTGAAAGTGCATGTTTACAAAATGCTGTCATGGCTTAGTGGTTAAGTACTGTGACTATAGTGCACAGTATCCTGAGTTCAAGCCCTGTCACAGCTTTTTATTTTCCTACTGGGCAGACCTGACTGGTTAAGGTACAGTAAAGGAGGTGTGAGTGTGTTTAACTGACTTTGCTCAACTTTACCCAACTTTGCCCTGCGCTGTTCAATGTTGCTCGACGTTGCTCAACTTTGCTCGATGTTGCTCGACGTTGCCCGACGTTGCACTGGTTAGCGCGGAGCGCAGCTACGCGCAAATACGTTGTTGTTGCACTTGTTAGCGGGGTGCGCAGCTACGTGCAATTGTATTTAAATATGCTCAATAATGGAAAATGTGCTTAGCAGTGCTTTATATTGCTTAAAATAGGGTACTCATGCCTCAGAATGCATAACCATTTCACCTTCATATATATATATATATATATATATATATATATATATATATATATATATATATATATATATATAAAATTCATTCACTACTACATTTAACATTTCAATGCTTTTTACAAAACTTATACATAAAAAATGTCAGGAAATATTTTTGTATACAGATTTCCAACAGAAAATGGAATTTACAGTAATGGGACTCTAACCGGGAATGCCGCCGCTTTGTGTGAAGGCTCTAACCACTACGCTATTGCTATTTTGCTTAATTTGCATATATTTTTCTTATTATCCTCTTCTGGTGTCTAAGCTGCTAACTGTAGCTAAGCAATGGGCAAACCCACGCAAACCCGTGCAAATACGGGCAGCTATATCGGATGAAAAAAAATGTTATTTTTAATTTTGTCTGTTGTTTAACATATGGGGGAGTGTAGTGTTACATTGTACACATGTGAGCAGACTCGCTCATGTAACTCGAAATTGTGGCATTTCTTCATTGCAGGGGCATGGATTTTTGGACTGCTCGGCAGTCCGACATGCCCCCTACACTCATCCATGCTCCATGTAAGCTTTAGAGTTGAGGCAGCGCACCCTCATTAATATGCATGGCACACTGCCATCATACTCTTACACTGGTGCTTCCGTGTAAGATTAATCTAGTCTTACACAGAAGATTAGTAAATCTGGGGGGTTGTTTGGAGCTGTCATGGCTCCGTTTTGTAGCTTGTAGAAATCTACTCGGTTACTAACCGAGTACATTTCTGCAAACTACACTAGTCCTGCATGGCTGTCTGACAGCTTCCTGGATCGCAAATTCACCTAATTTGCATGTTTTTCACCAGCAAATGGGATAATTTGCATACAGGAGCTGCGTCCATGCAGGAATAGTGCAGGAGCATTCATGCACGCTCCTGCAGCTTATTCCTGGATCACACAGCAGCCATATTGCCTCCTGGAGCTCCTGCACTGTTCCTGCACACTGTGCAGGGCTTGCTGAATCTGGGGGAAAGTGTGTGTATTATGGGAAACCATGGCCATTAGCATGGAAAACAGTTTCAAAAATAAAAAAAAAACTTTTATTTTTTTTAGCCAATTTCTGCTGTTTAAGCGTAGGGCAGCGGCTTGCAAATGGGATCGGGCCAAAAATATGAAAAAAATAATAAAATAAGCATTCTAACCAAAATCACTATATTGCCATTATACTCAATGGCAGGCAGAAGACAACATGGCCAGTGAATAGTGGTTGCTAAGGGGGGAGGCTCGGTGTGGGACCTGTAACTATGCATTAGCAGGCAATCCTGTGCAAATGAGGGGAATGATACTGAATCCCAGATTTCCCCTCAATGCTAGTCAGCACCCAACAGTGTAAGTGCAGGAATAGCATGGTTCAAGCCTAAGGGTTAGCTGACATCATAAGGGTGTGTATCAGGCATACTGTATGTGGATTGGAGTCCTGTGGCTCGGGTTTGCCCTTAGCTTAGCAGAGCTAAGTAAGGGGGTGTGTCTGAGGCTGCCTAGCACTCTTTACATTGCCTAAGCAGGTGTGTGTGCCATGTACTGGGTTTTAAAGGAAAAAAAGAAGTAAACCAGGAAATAGCAGCTCTGTGCACATCTGAGCACTGTGTTTGCGTGGCGCACCCCTGGAATTAAACAGGAAGGCAATGCGAAGGGAAAATGGCAGTAGGAAGGTAATCAAGGAGAACTAGCATAGCTGGCAGGTGAAATGTTTCTGAATCAGCCAATTACACAGGCAGCAGCCCAGCCCAAAACACTATTATAAAGTATGCAAACACCTTTCCCTCTGTTTTTTTCACACATACTCTACACCACCAGTGTATACAAGTGGGGTAATTTTAACAAACAAAAACAACAAAATGATAGGGGCTGCAGTAGCCATCATGCATCAACATGTGGAAGAGTCTGAGGGTGGTGAGGATAAGAATGCTGTCGACCAACCCACAGTGAGGAGACAGAGAAGAGTGTACAGACCCTGGGTAACTGACCAGGGGCTACATGAACTGGAGATAGTGGAGCGCTATAGTGTGGACAGGGACCTCCTACAGCAAACTGTAAGCTGTGCTGGTTACGCCTCACACACAGAACTAACAGAGGGGAACCCATCCCAGTGGATACCAAGGTATGTGTAGGCCTAAGAATATTAGCCACAGGTACCTTCCAAAGGCCAAACTGGGGATATCATGGTGATCCCACAGGCATCAGCATCCAAGATACTCCACCATTTCCTGGATGCCATGTCAGTACATGCCGGTGAGCGTGCATATTTCCCCAACACCCATGAGGCATTGGCCAGCAATATGCATCTCTTCCACCAAATAACAGAATACCCTGAGGTAGTGGGTGCTATAGACTGCATGCACATTCACATCAAGGCACTACCCGGGTAGGGTCTACATCAACTGCAAGGGCTTCCCCTCCATCAACTGCCAGGTTGTGTGTGATGCCCAGGGCATTATAATGAATGTGTGTGCTGGCTGCCCTGGAAACTATCACGACTCCCACATCTGGCATCTGATGCAACTGTACCAGAGATATGCCAATGGGGACATCCCTTACGGTCACCTAGTGAGGATGCTGGTTACGCACTGGACCCATGGCTGATTACACCTATCAGAAATGCACACATACCCGAACAAGAACTCCATAATGAGGCACACGCACAGACCAGAATTATAACAGAGCATGTGTTTGGGATACTGAAGTCACGATTCCAGTGCCTGGACACATCCAGTGGAGCCTTGTAGTACTTACCAGATACATGTACTCAAATTGTCATCGTATGTGCCATGCTACACACTATGATCCTGCAGAAACAGCTGTAGCAGGAACAGCACGAGGCAGGACAACAGAGCCTCCCACCATTGCCAAGTCCTGCACAGTCACAGAGTGACTCAGAGGAGGAACAACCTGAGCTTGCCCCAGTAGGAAGAAGGAGGCATGCCAGTATGCCCTGGCCTTGGCAAAGAGGCAACGCATAGCACATACACTGACACAGTAGGGACCCAGGGAATGACACCTCTCTCAGACTCGCACATACAGTAAAAGGGATGCCAAACATGACACTACCTGTGCTCAACCATGTATAGGGAGTGTACTATGTGCATCCGACATAGGCAGCCCTCCAGCACCATCCTCAATAATGGCACAGCCACAAGGTAAGTCACTTTTCTTACCAGTTGCCGAATGGAGTAGTATGTGTTGTTACTTGCATCTTTGGTATGGATTTGAGCATGCAAGGGAATCGGGTGGCTGAATGGGATGCTAGCAGATAGTAGACACCTATAGTGGCAGCATGAGATCTGTAACAAATACTGGTGTCACTATAGTAGCCAGTACTACACATGGTGACAAAACCCACTGCAGGAAATGTGCTGGGCCACATGTGTGTCCATATGACACACACATGCCAGTCAAGGATGCTCACATACCCAACAACAGTCTCAGCCAGCAGAACAGGTGTAGACAAACACAAACAAAGGCTGTGATAAGGCCTCTGAATGATGGTTATGGGTAACCACCCCTCCCCCAGGCCTACACAGACAGTCTACATTAGGTCAAGCAGTGGGGTGTTAGTTCTGAAGGGTAAGAAGTCAGAAACTGATATGTAGGTCAATCAAACCTAAGACCTGTAGTACACTGATATGCCTCTAGTCAGCATGATAGGTTAGAATACAGAATGAAATGGAGTACCTGGCATACCAGTACAGTCATAGCAAATGTTTACAAGTGTCAGGTGTACCTCCCCAATCCTATGTAGAAATGTAGTAACAGTCTGGTGTGCCCCGCTAATCCGATGTAGACACGTAGTAACAATCAGGTGTGCCCCCCCAATCCTATGTAGAAATGTAGTAACAGTCAGGTGTGCCCCCCCTCATTCCTATGTAGAAATATAGTGACAGTCTTGTGTGCCCCCCAATCCAATGTAGACATGTAGTAACACACAGGTGTGCCCCCCCAATCCTTTGTAGAAATGTAGTAACAGTCAGGTGTGCCTCCCACAAATCCTGGTCTATATTATAACATCGAAGTCTTAAAACTTTGAATGTTATAATATCGATCCCAATTCAGCAAATGCTTGAAATAGCGAAGCTGCAGAACACTGAATATTTCCCTTGGGAAAGTATTTGGTGGGCCGTTTCTGTGGCTTCTCTATTTCCTCGACTGTGCTGCGAAGGTAACAGACCGGGTTAAGGTAAGTGTGCAAACAGACCGAGGTAAGGTGAGTATGTGATCTACATATATGTATTTGTGAATGATATTTTTTCAGATTTGATACATATTATTATTAGTTTTATTTATTATATATATATATATATATATATATATATATATATATATATATATATATATTTATATATTTATGCTTATGTTAGTTTTTTATTGTTTTACTAGCATGGTATCTTTAAATTTTAATGGGAGTGATGATGTCATAGAGGGAGTTTCTTATATATATGTAACCATTTGTAACCAGTTTTTTGTCTGAAGAAGTTCACATATTAGAAGTGTTCAAAAGCACTAACTTTATTTCTTATAAAAGGTTTCTTTGGAGTAAACCCTTGCCTTTGTTGGGTTTTTTTTTTGCATGGTGAGATTTGTCCTGGTGGCCATTGCCCAGTACTGCTGATTACAGGGCCAAGTCCTCACAACTGCAGTGCCAAACACAATGCTTCCCAGTATAACACATTCTAGCAGTAAGCCAATGTAAATGTTTGGAAGTAGTATGTATCACCATCTGGAAGATGGACATAGCATGACTGTTGGGCCAGATATACAAGCAGTACACAGGGGAAGTACACCAGACAGACAGTGTACAATGTGTAACCATTAAATGGACACACCCTTGGAATTGTACATACAGGTTTGCAGCACATTATCTGAGCTTGTAGAAGGGAATACCGATATCATCTGGCCAAACACTCGCAGACCACAAAGGTCATAGGAATGATGTATTGAGAAACAGCTGATGTCCCTGCACAAGCCAGCATAAGTGGAATGCCCCATGCATATCTGTGAGTCAGATGTAAGTAGTGTCCATAGCACACATGCACCCAGCTCACCCAAACTATCACCCACAGGTACCTCTCCAGTCTTATCCCTGCTGTTGGGAATGAGTGCAATATGACCTCCACCTATGTATGGCAATAGCGAAAGAATGCAGCATGCAGTGCAGGTGTCACAAGCATGTGTGTCCCTAGCTGTTAGCAGCACTCTGCCAGCATCCATACCACTGGATCAATACTGACAGAAAGTATTGGCATGAACACCTAGCACACCTACCCTGTCACCCCAGGGGAATATACTGTAGTGCAGTCTGGGACTGTAGGACTGACAGAATACAACGGCCTGCTAAAGCTGGCCTGCATCACTGACAAATGGCCTACAGTCCTCTGCCAAAGGCCTGTGTCTTACCCATACTGCCAATGTATGTTATGTCATGGACTCCCAAATAACAACATAACACAGTCCACAGAACTCATATGTAAGGCCATGTGGACAAACCAGAGTAACATGTCCACCATGTCCTACTGCATGAACTGTGGACCAACACCAATATACTGCTGTAATGCAATGATAACTACAGGGAAAGTATCAGAGAATGTTTGCATAATATATGGAAGAGGACAGAATAATAGAGGGGTGGGTGGGAGCATAGGCAGCTTGGAGTGTGCGAAGTCCAAAACACAGCCGTGTGCACATACTATCCCTGGCTGCAAACACAAGAATGGGTGGCTACAAACCTTCTTGTAAACCACAATAGAGGTAATGCCCTGACTTATGACCCATGTCTCTGGGTAACCTGTGTGAATCTGTACAGCTGTGAGGTATTGCCACAGCAAGATAAGGCCATACTGTCATGTCGATGGATGTACAAGTATGGGATCCTCTGCCACCAATGTACCAAGGTGCTGAACCAGTTACACTGACCCAGCAGCAAGTGTCTGTAGCTCCCCCTCCAGAATGGCATGAGTTTGCAAGAATATGCAGGTGTTTGACCACAATACTGGACACAACTGCATTCACCCTGTGTTTCCCAGGACATCACTGCAAATATGTCTACCTGACAGTACTTGATGACATAAAACATCACAGTGTATAACAGTACACATGTTTGAATATCTTTACTAACTCCAGGACCATGTAGCAGAAGCAGCACAGACACAATTACCTTCAGTAACCCACTATCCCTTGCCAATTTTTACCCCATATTGTCAACTGATCTACAGATATCCTACAGAAATAGTTTGCTAGCTGTAGGTGTAGATGACAAAAGTCTGCACTGGAGTACAATCTACCTGGAATGGATTCACACATTCAGTACAGAAGGTCATACTGGGCATGCTCCAACACTTAAATAAATGAAGCCCATGTCTGGCAACAACAGTGGACCATACATATATGACAGTTGCAGATGTTAGTGTATACACTCCTCAGTATGCACAGTCATGCTTTGCACACACATTGGTTAAGAATATACATTTATATCCAAGGACAACACACTACAATATGCCAAAAGTACACATACATAGATGTGTGGAAGAGAGTGACAGTGACAAAGAGCCTTCCATCATAAGGCCCGTCCCACCCAGCACACAGCCAAATGGCTACAACCACATGATGTGTAAATGTCACTCACCATCGACATTTGCCTCTGGAATCCCTCAGCATTATAGACTCTGTGGTGCTAGTGCTAACTGTGCAACATGACTGTACAAAGCAGTAGTCACCTAGCAGTTGTATACATGTATCAGTGGAATATAAACCTGTGTGTGCCTGAGTGTGGTGTGTCTGCCTCTAGATGAAAGGGTTATGGCCCATGCACACACACTGCCCTCCCCATTGCCCTACTATGGCAAGCCTGCTGATATCATTCACTTTGAAATACATCTTTGGGGAAGGAGTAGCCCAGTAATCTCTGTGACACATCCTATAACTGTGTAATGCTCTAGTGTGATAAATTAGTTAGGTAGGAGTGCTATTCCTAGACATGGTAAGTGTGGATGTTTATGTGTGGGTTAGTTTGTCTGTGTAGGGAGAAATGCTTTAGAGGCCATTCACAATCACTGCAACCTCCAGTGCCCTACATTGGCAAGCCTACTTATGTCATTCACTTTGAAATGCACCTTTGGGAAAAGACTAGCCCAGTAATCTCTATGAAGCATCATATAACTGTGTAATGATGTACTGTGATAAGCTAGTTACTGTGGCTCATCCTATAACTGTGTAATGTTGTAGTATGATAAACTAGATATGTAGGAGTTCTAATCCCAGATGTGGTAACTTTGTGTGTGTTTGTCTGTGTAGGAATCAATGCTTTTTAAGCTAGTCACACTCACTACAATTTCAAATGTCCTACTTTGACATGCCTGCTGATGTCATTCACCTTGAAATACACCTTTGGGGAAAGAGTAACCCAGTAATCTCTGTGGTGCATCCTATAACAGTGTAATGCTGTAGTGTGATATAGTAGTTTAGTAGGGGTTCTATTCCCAGGCAAGGTTGGATGTTTGTCTGTGTAGGGAGCAGTGCATTTGAGGCCATTCACAGTCAATACATCCTTCATTGCTCTTCCTTGGCAAGCCTGCTGATGTCACTCATTTTGAAAAACACTTTCGGGGAAGGAGCAGTCCAGTAATCTCCATGATATATCCTATAACAGTGTAATGCTGTAGTGTGATATAGTAGCTCGGTAGGAGTTCTATTTCCAGACATGGCAAGTGTGGATGTTTGTGTGTGTGTTTGTCTGTGTAGGGAGCAATGCTTTTGAGGCCATTCACAATCAATCCAACCTCCATTGCCCTTCTTTGGCAAGTCTGCTGATTTCATTCACCTTGAAATACACCTTTGGGAAAAGAGGTGGCTGTTAGTGTGTAACAACTGGACCCATTGTGGAGCGGATTTTGCATATTTCTTATATGGTGGGCCTATTATATGTCACAATGTCCACCTTACAAGGATAACAGATGTCAAACAGCAGAGAGGCTGGGGTTGCCAATCCATATCCCTACATGTGACATCTTGGCCTGGCAAACAAATTAGGCAACCCTTGTATTACCCAGAGAACACTCTCAACCCATGTCTCATACACAAACACACTTGCCTAGACAACAACCGCTTTGTTGGTAGTACCCTGCATATTGCCCACAGATAGTGACCATGGTGTGATTGTAGTGAACTACAGAGGGCATGGCACCCTGTACCATCACTACAATAGGCACATAATTGCAGACAGTGTACCTTCACTATGTTCCCTACTGGACACCTGCAACAACTGTAGTGCCATCAATTGTGACCCACAAAGGACATACCATGCCTTAAACACATGCCTTGTATGGACAGATGCCACTGACACCAGGGAAGACCTGTATCATGCTATCAATGTAGGTTCAGGGTCAACCTGGTGTCCATTACCAGTTCCCGCCACATGAGGCCAGGACTGGCACATCTGATGACAACAATCTATGTACACAACATGGGCCAGACACCCCAGGTACAGTTCCACATGTCACTGAACATGCATGTGGGACATGTGCACATCCCAGACACTGTCCATGCCATGGACTATAGAACACATACATGGTAAGCATTGCACAACACTGGCTGCACACAATAGTAACCCAGATGACTGGATGATCAATATAATACCCACCTGTATGGGCCAATCCAGACACTACACCCCTAAGCCACACTGCAGACCTTTCTCATGTGGCCTGATGCCAAGGTATACCCTTCACCTACCCTTGTACAGCCCTCTGGCACAGTCAACCACTAGACACCTGTGAAGCAATTCACCCATGCATGTCAGTACTGGAACCCTGTGTCTGTGTGTGTGAAGTAAAATGCTTTTGACCCCATTCACACTCACTACAACTCACATTGGCCTACTGAAGCATGCCATCTGATGTCAGACACCTTCACATACCCTTTGACCATATATCATCTGGATAACCTCTGTGGTGCATGTGATGCCTGCGTATTACTGTACTGTGGAAAACTAGCTAGTTAAAAAGTCTCTTCCTGACCCTGCCAACTTTGTTAATGTGTGTGAGTCCCTGAGACGGTGTGGCTGTGTTGACGTTGACACCTGTGGACAGGCACATGTACTATACCTACCTTATCACTCCTATATCACTGTTGCAAATGTCACTCACCATCAGGTATACCTTTGGACAGCTCCCCAACAAGTAAGCTATGTGATGTGTGCAATAACTGCATAGACATGTGATAGCAATACATAATCATTCAGGGGTTTGAAACTCCATACTGGTAAATGTGTGATACAAAAATGCTTAAGCTTTACTCTCCCACCCCCTCCCTGACTTACTTTGTCTCTGTCTGTCTCTCTCACTCCCTGTCTGGTGGATGTGGAGACGTACACCTGCTTTGCTTAGGCAGCAGCTTGTGTTGTAACTGATGCTCATGATCAGCTGATGGCCTCTGGACGAATTGCAGTTCCCCTCTAGCTGATTGCATGTGGAACAGTTGTGGTAACATTCCCATAGCCAATTTCATGGAAACACACTCCAACATCTAGGAACATCATGTGGGTGTTGGGCCTTTTCATTCACTGTGAGCAGGACCTCAGTTTGGAGTTTGGAAAAAAGCATCACATATGGTATTGGGATTTACCTCTAACAACATACATTGTGGAGACAGGCCAACAAACAGGAGGAGGATGTGCCAGACATGACTACAGAATGTAAGTATTGCTCTTCTGCATTTGGAGTAATGTTGGTTTAACAGGGTGTGTGTGGATATGGCTGGTCTACATGATTTAATACCTGTCATGACAGTGTTATGTGTTTGAGGAAACTCCCACCCGAATGGTTATCTGCAGACTAGACAGTGTGTGGAGTATTATGTTTCTTGAGTTACTCACAGAACACCTATCTTAGAACTGCAGAAGCATAGTTAGAGGATTGCAGTCAGTACATGGTGACAGCCATGAGAGTTACTGACTTCATATCCCTCATAGGACATAAGTCACAACAAACCCTGGTACGACAGTAAATGTATGAGGGTATCACAGCAACATGCCAATATTGGCCCAGTGTTTGTGGCTCCAGCCACAAGTCTGTCAACCTTTCTACATATGCCATGCAGTAAGAGGTGCATATGTTCTGTACACCATTATTTATTGACATTATATCTGATAACAAGCCAGTCAGATATCAGACTGCTTGACATGTTATGTATAGTAGGGGTTATTTCTGACAACATAACCTGGGCATTCTGTGGTTGGGTGTACAGTACTGGGGTCTGTGTACGTATGGTGATTGTTGACAGTATGTGTATTGTGCATACGTACCTTGGCCTGTGCACAGACTGTGGTAGATGCCATTGTTCTTGGTCCTGTTCTATATGATGTTACATGCTGCTCCAGTGTACGGTATCCTATCGGCTCACATGTCTGTAGAGCTAAACAAACACATGTCCCATACCACAGACAGGCATCGGACCACACTGTATCATGATCTAGTTTATGTAGGGTTAGTGTGCAAGTGGCACATATGAGGCTGGTGTTTATCAGACAGTCCATATAGTATCATATTAAGCTTGTGTACCATATGTGGCTGCGGCTGTGTTTACAATGGTTGTGGGTATGCACTTTCTCACAGGAGTCTGTTACTCTGTGCTGTGACATGTGTGTAGAGCCAGCTATATTTGCAGATACATGTGTATTCCCCCATACAAAATGTAGTCCAGTGTTGTGGCAGTCTGCATATAGTTTGCACAGTGCTTTGTTACATGCCTAGCAGCTTAGTGTAATCACCCGGTGTGCTGTTATTTCCAGTTATTTGGAAGACATACTGCTGCCAGGCCACCATAACTGTTGTGTATTTCTGACAAAGCAGTGGGATTCAGTACAGATGTATGTCACTAACTACTGAGTAGTATGTGGCCATGTGACCTCTGTACCACCAGGTATTATGTGTCAGGACAGACTGGTGTGTGAATGCATAAACTGTGTGGGCATATGTAGTCCAGTAATTACATGGTATACCCATGTACATGGCTGTTAACATCCACATTGTCAGGCGTGGTCCACATGTCTCGCTCAAAGGGGATCTGTGTACACCTCTGGACTGACCACAGAGTACCAGACTGTTCATATATATTGGTCATATTTCTGCTGTAGTCCACAGGATCATTACTGTGCCAGCAATGGTACTGTACTATGATGTCCTTAGGATGTTTGTCAGTAACCAATAGCATACATGTCAAAAGCAGATGTGACCCCCCCAAACAACATGTCTGTTAAGACAACCCCTGTTACAGTCGCAACAATCTACATATATAGGTTCATAGGTTGGTACTGGGCTATCGGCCCTAGGGCCTATACAAGCCTAACCATAACAATTCCCTGGATATTTCTTCCCACAAAATTTACTTCCCTGGACCCCTGTCTAGCAGGGCGACTGACATGATTCCCCGGTGGAGGCACTCTGCTTGACATGTATGGGCAGTCTATACCTGCAATAAATGCATGACATCCCCTTGCACTAAGAGGTTTGGACTACTGGTGCTAAGGTAGGATTCCACTCTATGTTCTGGACATATGGTAAACATATATGTATATGTATATATAAATATATAGATATCCATATATCTATATAGATATATATACATATACATATTATAGATATATATACATATACATATCTACATACATATATGGATATATATATATATATATATATATATATATATATATATATATATATATACACACACACACACACACACACACACACACACACATATATATATATATATATATATATATATATATATATATAGAGAGAGAGAGAGAGAGAGAGAGAGAGACACACACACACACAAACTCAAATATATACATATACACAGCTATATATGTCTACTCATATACAGATATATGATATATATGCACTCATAGTTATGGATATCTACATATATATCGACATAAATAGGTATATCTGTACACATAGGATGTGCATACATATAGATATATATATATATATATATATATATATATATATATATGTTTATATATGTTTATATATATATATATATATACATATATATATATATATATATATAGATATATATATATATATATATATATATATATATATATATATATATATATATATATACAGAGAGATCTAAAACTGGCCTTATATATGATGCACTATACAGATGTGTAGAAATGCATATATATGAATATATATGTGTATGTACATGTAAACATATATCTACATATGTATATGCATATATTCATATCCTTGTCACATGTAAACATTACGGTTGTGTATACCTTTCCAGATGTATCACACCATATGTATCTGATATGTGTATATTTAGATATAACAACATATGTGATGCAACAATAATATCACTAACAAGTACTACACAATTGTGGAAGTCAAAGCAATTGTTCAATACAATTCAATATGTGTACTGACAGATATATTGGAAAAACAACAAGTGTCTTCACAGCTGTCATGGTGTAGTGGTTAACTGCTATGTCTATAGTATTTAGGGTCTTGTGTGCAAGGGCTGTTTAGTTTGTTGCTTGGCAGAACAAGGGCCATTGGATACAGAGTGATTAAGGCACTTTTAAGCAGTTGTAAACAGGTTTGTGCAGTTTGTACGGAGGTAAGCACTGCTAACTTCCGGTTACAATTTCTTGCACTGATTTAGCTTCTCAATTGCATAACCTGTGTAGACATTGCTTACCCTGTGCAAACAAGCTTAAACCCATTTACTGTTGCTTAAAAGTGCTTACTCCCACTTACCCCCATGCTAATTTCTTTAAAAGAAATGAAAAAAGGGTTCATAAGAAAGCGGTGAAAAAGGGACACAAAGAGGGAAAGACAGTAGGGAAAATAGCTAGGGATGTGCAGGAAAGGTGTAGGGAAGGTCCATAGCTGCCCATTTCTTCTACAGCAACAGCTGTGCATATACACTGAATTTGGAGAAAGATTTGGACACTCATACCTCTGTGAGAGGGGTGAGGGCAACAATAATATGTTGTTAAGCAATTAGACCAGATTACATGTTTTCAGTGGAAACGTGTGTGAAATGGACAGCTATATATGGGGCGAGATTTTATTTTGGGAACAGACTGCCCTTTCTTTTTTTCAGGTGAGAGTGGGATGTCGGTGAGGGATAGTAGGTATATCGGGGAGGTAGGTTGTGTAGGTTAACAGACAAATCAAGATGCATACAGGGGTGGTATATAACACATGTGGAGGGTAAACACCTTGATGGGGAGGGGTGTTTAGAAATTGGAAGCCCATGAGCCCCCTAGTGGAAACAGTGGGACTGAGGTCCCCACCCATGGGACTCACCACTGTCCCTTCACAGCCCTGAAGGTGGCTGTGCTGGGGGTTGAGTAGGACGGCCAGGCCAACCCTCTAATTGTGACACACAACTCTTAAGCTGGCGTAGGAGATTTTCAAACTCCCTGCGGAGCTTGCTATACACCACGACCCGGACTTGGCGATGGGTGACAGGTTCCTGTCCATGCCCACTCCCAGGGGGATGAGCCCCATCCCCTGAGGCAGTTCCACCCAAAGGTGGTGCAGGACCAACAGACGAGGAGGTCCCGGGTTGGGCCCCAGATGTGCTGGTGCCCAGTACCACGGCCAGCTGAGGTGGGACAGGTGGGTCCGCCATGACTGGCCTTCCCAAACGTGCTATGGTGTTTAAATTTTATCAACACATGTGGTTTAGTAATAGTCAAGGCATTCCAAGATTAGGTATAACAGCATGTATAAATATTCCCATTAAACCAAACACCAGATATGGAACAGTTGCATAGCAAACAGAACACATGCATATATGGAACCACAGTGGTCATTACAACAGCATGCAGTTACATTGATGGCAGCATGCCACCAATGTGGGAGTATTTCAACATGGCACATGCATAGAAACAAATTTAACTAATTATCAAGCAATAGGACATATTTCCCAACAGTAGAGTTAATTTAGCACATACCGATTGAGATGTGTATTTAGTTTATTGTTGCAGATATGGGGAGGGGGGTTGTCAATTAACAACTAGTGTATTCCTGTAGTTTGCATTACTTTCCTAGTCAGTGTTGTGATCTGTACCTTACAGTTATTAATACACTACACTATTGCCTTAGTTTGGACAGTGGCATGGCTATCGACAACTATTTACATGAACTGAGTTTTACCTGCAGTATACACCTCTTACCTGGTATACCTATTTGGGTATTGTTTATTAACACTACCTATTTCTACACATACTCCCAGATTCCAGGTTGATGTTATGCACATACCTGTCCATCTCTTATTGCATACACTCTGGGCATATCTTCACCACATGCAGGTGAACCGGGAAATATTTTGACTATTGCCCTTTTAAACCTTTAGTGACTTGTACAATAACAGGTTTGTTTTGTTTGACATTTTCCAAATATGTACAGGTCTGACAGTCACTTATATGACATGAAATGCTGCCTACATGTTAGAAATTAGCACACTGATATGGCAGGGGGACAGGGTAACAGCTGGCATATATGGGCCGATTAACTGGACATTCCAGACATCTGTATACACTTGTGGGTTATGATTCTGCATACAGCTTACTACCACTCCCAGGATTCGAACCATGGCTGTGTCTGCTAAAAATAAAACTCTGTCCATCACAGTTGAGTATGCTATATAGATATTGCTGTGTATTGCTTGTCTGATTTATATCTATAATTCTCCTGTGGTTTTACATTCTGACCTTGTAATTACAACACTCATACAGGATTTTCTAGACAGTTGTATTATGTAGTAAAGTGTGGGTTACAGTGATGAGTAATACCTTATTATTCAGAGCAACTGCAACACTAACTATGCCATACAATACCAGAGTAAACAGTACCAGTACAGGATATCAATCTTTTATTTCTAGGCACAGTGTTCGTATCTGACAAATGTGTGGGAGCAATGTTCGTTAGCACTACCTGAATGTTGCCACACAAGTTACCAGTTTCCACATTAGCATTATGCACATATGTCTCACTCTGTTACTGTACACACTCTGGTCACAGCTTTACAACATAGGGTGGAGATAGGATATACTTGGCTAATTACTCTCATAACATTTTGGGGAGTTGCTAGAGTGACAGGTTTGTTCTTACAGATGTCTAACAATCAGTTGTATGTCTTGTTTGCTGCCTAAATGTCTGGGATTATCCCAATGATTTGGCAAGGGGACAGGGTGACAGGCAGCAGATATGGGCCAATTTACTGGACATTCGGGACATATCTGTACAGTTGTGGGGTATGATTCTGCATACAGCCTACTACCACTCCCAGGATTTGAACCATGACTGTGTGTGCAAAAAATACAACAGTTCATGTCACAGATGAGTGTGCTATTTGGATTTTGTTGTTTGTCTTTTCACTGTTTTCTAAGTCTCTCTCAGTTGTACTATATGACCTCTTGGGATTACAACAGTCATATACAGACATTCCTACACATTTTAGTTATGTAGCACAGTGTGGGTAACAGTGCTTATTTTATTTTTTATTTATTTTACATTTGTTGACCGGGCTAGTCTAGCTGGATATATGTCCATTTAGAGAGTAGAGGAGGAGAATGTAGAGATATTACAAGAAGAAAGAAACACACAATACATAAAGAAAGTAAACAAAACATAGGCAAAAATTACAAGCAGGTTATTAAAAAAAAAAAAACAAAAAAATCTTACATTTTAAAAATTTTTTTTTTTTTTTTTTTTTTTTTTTTTTTTTTGGGGGAGGTTGAAAAGGGAGAGTGAGTAAGATAAGAGGGGGGTAGTTAATACAACAGTACTATTAAGCGATTGCAATTCTACATTATTATATGATGCCAGAGTGAACACATGCAGTCCAGCAGTTAGACCTTTATTGTCAGGATATTATGCTTTTATTTACATACAACCTATATGAGACTCTTCCTGCCCTATTCTCTGGTGTATGCAGTGCATTCCTTAAGCAATACAGGTTTTATACAGGCAATTAACTTACTACTACTTTTAGATTTATTTCCTATAACAGTACATGCAAGAGTATTACTAATCTGCCTTACATCGCAACCGCTGCAGTCTACAGGCATGGTCTTCCTAGTTCGCAGCCCACTCACCTGCCACTGTGAAAGACATAAGAGGAATATTTAGCCATAGCTATCCATAATATACATGAGCTGGCAATTATTAAGCAGGTAGTGGACTGATACTTACACACAGCTGGGAAATCCCCTGTCCTCCTGGCCTCTTGGTGCCACTGATCCAAGAGAGCCCCCTTTCTCCTCTTCAGGTCGGCATAGTGATGCCTGACCTGCTCAACAGTTCGGGGTATGCTAGTGGCAATGTTGAAGCCATGGTCGAGACAGTCCTAGGCTTCCATCTTGTATTGGGAACCCTGGTACTGGCACTGCAGCAGTCTCTAGTCATTTCACAAGGAGTCCTGCTATGACTCTGGACTCCTGTATGCCCCAGCACTGCACCCTAAGCGCATACCCTCTCCCATTCCAGACATAGTGCCTACAGGGGGAAACTACAACCAGTTATGAGATGTATTCCTGCCTGTTGGGTTTAAATAGGGCCAGTTTCTTGCACTTTGCCATGATTGGACGGTTTTGAAAATGCTAAGCAATGGGCAAATCTGCTTACCTAAGGCTGGCATTGCTTAAAGGGGTATACCAATGGGCAGACTGAGTTAGCTGGCCTACGCATTGCTTACACCTACTAAGCTTGGCTGTGCAATGTTTAACTTTGCTTAATATTTAATTTGCATTATATTTGCATTTTGGCATTGACTTATTATTCATTACATGTTATATATGTGTTTGGTATCCATGATTCATGTGTAAGTACACTGCATGGGGTCCTTGTGTTTATTAGGGGATTTCAACACTTTATTACAATGACACCTCACATCTGAGCTTAATGCAGTACTCCAGTTCACATATTTATGTTATGTAGTAGGTTATACAATATAAAACTATATATAGATTCATTTCACATGTTCAGTTTGTATTTCCTATAGTGAGGATCTGTTTGGTGATACCTCAGCTTTCTGTACTGCTGTGATGGCTTATTGGTTAACTACTGTGACTATAGTGCGTTCAAGACCTACAAAGGCTGTTTATTTTGTTTCTGGCCAGAACAGCGGCTGATGTGTACAGAGTGATTAAGGCACTTTTAAGCAACTGTAAGCAGGTTTGCACTGGTTTGCGTGAAGGTAAGCAATGCTAACCTCCGGTTAAATATGGTTACAGAGAGTTAGCTTCAGTATTGCTTCACCTGTGTGCGCATTGCTTACCTCTGCACAAACGGGTATAAACTCACTTACTACTGCTTAAATATGCTTACTCTTGCTTACTACTGCATACTCTTGCTTGCCACTGCATTAATTTAAACAGTAATGTCTAATGGTTCTTGGGCAGCTGGTGGATTTGGAAACTGTACAGATTTATTATTCATTACACATTTTACCTTCCATTTGTATCCCTGATTCCTGTCTATATATACTGTATGGGGCACTTGTGATTATCTGTGGACTTTACAACATTATGACAATGACACCTCACATCTGCATTTAATGCAGTATTCCAGTTCACAAATTTATGTTATGTAGTAGGTTATGCAACAAAATAAATTGATCATAAAGTGATTTGACATGGAAAATGGATTATACAGGACAGGGACTCAAACTGGGAATGACTGTTAATAAGGCTAATGCTCTGCCCACTACACTGTTGCTGTACTGCTTCATTTGCATATATCTTGCTTTTTATCCTCTTGTGCCATTTAAGCTACATTAACCGTTGCTAAGTGATGGGCAAACCCGCACAACTACGGTTAAATGTAATCTGTTGTTTAAAAAAAAAAAGAAAACACTTCTTTATATTTAATGTTTTAACTATTGCTCTTGTAAACTTGCTGGATGTTACTGGGGGTATGCGAACACCTATGAGCAGTCTCACTCATTCTTATTCATACACTGCTGTTCTTCATTGCAGGGGCGAGTATATTCTGAGAGCTCTATTCTCAGACAAGGCCCTTGAACTTGTACACACTCCATGTCTGTTTAGGAGCTCAGGCAGCATGCCTTCATTGATATGCATGGCGCACTGCCATCCTGCTCATAAACGGATGCTTCCATGCAGGACTAAGCTAGACTTGCATGGAAGAATAGTGAATCCAGGGGAAAGTTATTCTTTTGGCAGGCAACAGTAATGTAGGACAAACCTCTCCAGGAAATTTTGAACAACCGAGTTAAGAAATCATTTCCTTCCTTCATTCAGGGAAAAAAATTGTTATGACAATTGTTGACATTTATCTGTATCTGTATTAGATTATAATGGGCTAAAACTTGTTGGTGAAATGATTAGTGTAATAAGAATAGTTTTGGATTCATGTCTCTGTTAAATATGTACCAAAGAACAAAGGTTTGTCAAACCTATGTTCTTTGGCACATATTTAAGAGACACATGTATCACAGCTGATTAAGGCATTGTTAGTAAGAAGTGAATGTAGGAAACCAAATAAAAAGCTAAACATGTTTATTTTTGTTATGCCAGAAGTCTAATCAGATAATATCTATGGTTGGTAGAACTGGCAACAGATTAAAAGCATTACATTATCCTTGTGGCTGAAACCTGGTTAATCAGTAGTAACCATCCTTATAATTTGCAAGGCTATCAAAGCAAATGTAGTTTTAGGGCATATATGAAAGGCTGGTGACTATGTGTTTATTAAAATGATTTTGTCATAGTGAATATAGACAATGATTTTGAAAACAAAATGACTGCTGATATCACAATGTATGACTTGAGATTTAAGGTTATTATCTTCTGTTGATCTCATAGTCAGAAAGTCTAGCAAATTAAATAATTTTGTGAGGAACTTGTGTGGTATTTTTAATAAACAAGAAGTGGCTATTAATAGTGGATTGAACAGTCCAAACATTAATTGGGATACTTTCCAGTAATAACAGCTTTTTGTCAATCTGAGAAAGAAGTATGCTAATGAATTTTGAACAAAAGTTAAAGCCCCATAAAATAGAATGAGATACCAGTTGTACTCTGAGTAGGTGCCTCAATCTCTTGTAGGAACATACATGTTGGCTGTGGATTGGGTAATTCTGATCATCACAATCTGGAAGGGGAAATTATCACTGTGAGAAGTACCCCACAGGTCATTACAACTACAGTAAAAATTTATAAAGACCAGACTAAGATGTAATTGTGAGTATTATTAAAAATTGTGAATGGAGTCAGAAAATTAGGAGGTTAACCTAATGCATAGTTGGAATGCATTACAGAAGTTTATTAACTCAGTAATAGAGAACAATTTGCCATTAAGATATACTGACCAAAGGAATGATGGTAATCCTTCATGGTGGACTAGGATTTGGCTAAACGTGACTGGAAGAAGGAGCATGATCGGTCCATATATGTCAAAAATCCAACAACAAAAACAAAGAACTACACAATGATGAGTTCTGCTGTGAGAAGCAACCTTAGAGGGGAAAAGGGAAAATTTGAACTTAAACTGGCAACACATGTAAAAAACATTAAAAAGATATTTTTAGACCATTAAGATTAACTGAAATGGATGGGGGCAGAGCCTAATGGCTAACTGAGAGCAGCTTGATTTTGAGCTCTTCATACTCATACTAGAAAATACAGGAAAAACTAAATATATTTAAAAAAATTTGGGTAAATATTGAAGATGAAGTAATTTATAACAAAACTACCAATTTTGAAGAAAAAATTCTGAAATTTTCCTGTCAAATACTACAGAGGACATTCCAAACTGTTTGAAGATGAGTAACTCCAAGAATTCACGCTCAGACTCTATTATAAAAAAAGAGATGCAACAGATATCTGCTACTTTGCTGGACTTATCGCTAAAAATGGACAGATTTACTGAAAATCTAGAAAGTCTTAAGGATAACTGCCAAAAACAAACAGAAGTTTTTAAAGAAATCTTACAACAGCAACAAATAAAAATATCAGACATTGAGGCTTCCTTAATTGATGTTGATGGGAGGTTAAAAGAAAGTGAACTACATACTCAATTTCTGCTACAACAGAACACTTGGTTAATAAATAAAGTTGATGATATAGAGAATAGAGAAAGAAGGATAAACATAAGGATTTTTGGTCTTCCAGAGAAATCCGAAGGTGACGACATTATCTCATTCTTGAACTCTTGGTTTCCTGAAGTTCTCGGACTAAAAGAAGGCTTATCTTATGGGATAGAAAAGGCACACAGAGCTATCGGTAAGCCACTTTCTATTTCTTCTAAATCAGCTCCAAGATCCATAGTAGTTAAATTTCTTTCTTTTATGGACAAAGAGCTTATACTGAGATCTGCATGGAGGAAAAGTCCTGTTATGTATAAACAGTCATTATTAAGATTTGATAATGACTATTCAACAAGAGTTCTGGATATAAGGAAGAAAACATGGCCATTAGTAAAACTTTTAAAACAACATAAAATCAAAGTGCAGCTCTCTTATCCAGCCAAAATAAGAATCCAATATAACAACGAAATGAGAACATTCAACAGCATAGAGGAAGCCACATCTTTCATAAAGAATAATAACATAATTCCACTACCTGAAGAAATGGACTCGTTAAATTCATCTTCTTTAAAAAGGGCTCCAGGAAAAAATATTTGGTCGGAGGCAAGAGAAAAAAAGAAACAAAAGACTGACAAAAAGAACTCTGATGATACTATTTCTCTCAAAGTATCAACTAAGGTATGATTATAATATATTAAAACTAAACTCTTTAATACACTAGTATAAAGCAGTTTTTTTTCTTTTTTCTTTTCTTACTTAATTGTTTAGTTTAATATAATACTTAAATTTTAGCACTAATTAATAACTTACTAAAGCCCTGACGTATATATTTATTCTCTAAATACTTGAAAACAATAACCAATGAAGTCTACTAGACATTCTTCTTATTTTGTCACTAAGCTTTTAATATAAACTGCCCTTTTAAATGATTTTCTCTATACAACTACTTAGTTGATAAATTAAGGCACTTTCAATGCCTGAATAAATATTATCATTTTTAGTAATCACATTTATGTTATTTAAAAGTGCACATTCAAAATTCATTGATTTAATTTGATGTAGAGTATTGTGATAAAAATGTTATACAATAGAATCACTCATGAACATTTTAGATGTATTCAGTATATTACTGTATTATTTGGAAGTAAAAAAACATCCACGAGCCTTCTGCTCAGTTATCTTTAGTTTCCTTATCTAAAAAGTTGTTCACCACTTCACACATAGCACATGATATACTTAACTGTACATAGATGTAATTTAAGTTACTGACCAGAAGATGGCGTGTAAATACACACTATTGCAGAGTTTTCCTCTTTAACACTGCTGTTTCTTTTCTATACAAGTATTTGGTTACTAGAACAGTGCAAAATAATAATTTATTCAAAAGTGCACATTCAAAAATCATTGATTTAATTTGATGTAGAGTATTGTGATAAAAATGTTATACAATAGAATCACTCATGAACATTTTAGATGTATTCAGTATATTACTGTATTATTTGGAAGTAAAAAAACATCCACGAGCCTTCTGCTCAGTTATCTTTAGTTTCCTTATCTAAAAAGTTGTTCACCACTTCACACATAGCACATGATATATTTAACTGTACATAGATGTAATTTAAGTTACTGGCCAGAAGATGGCGTGTAAATACACACTATTGCAGAGTTTTCCTCTTTAACACTGCTGTTTCTTCTCTATACAAGTATTTGGTTACTAGAACAGTGCAAAATAATAATTTATTCAAAAATGCACATTCAAAATTCATTGATTTAATTTGATGTAGAGTATTGTGATAAAAATGTTATACAACAGAATCACTCATGAATATTTTAGATGCATTCAGTATATTACTGTATTATTTGAAAGTAAAAAAAAAAAAAAATTCTGCTCAGTTATTTTTAGTTTCCTTATCTAAAAAGTTGTTCACCGCTTCATACATAGCACATGATATATTTAACTGTACATAGATGTAATTTAAGTTACTGGCCAGAAGATGGCATGTAAATACACACTATTGCAGAGTTTTCCTCTTTAACACTGCTGTTTCTTCCCTATACAAGTATTTAGTTACTAGAATAGTGCGCTATCATTGCCTGAATAAATATTGTTGTTCTTGGTGAATGCTTTTATGTAGCTTAGAGGTACACATTTACAATTTGTTAATTTGAATTAATGTAAAGTATATTAATGAAAATATTATAAAATGGAACCACTCGTGAACATTTTGGGAAGCATCTAGAACATTAATGTATTATCTGAGGGTGGACAGTATTCATGAGCCTTCTGCTCAGCTTTTTCCGTTTTTTTTTTGTCTGAATAGTTGTTCACCGTCCACATTCATAAGCATGCGATATATCCTAGCGTGTTTAGATGCAATTTAAGTTACTGATCACAAGAGGGCGTGTAAACACGCACTATCACAGAGTTCTTTCCTTAACACCGCTGTTTTGGTTACAGTAAAGGAAGCATTTGCTTCAATTATTTTCACACTTCTTAAATATTCTTTCGTATTTTATTAAAAATTTTATGGTTTATTATCAATCTCAGCTAATATCTCATGCAAGTATAGCACTAGATCTGCTTTGAAGACAGCGCTATTATAACAAGAAATATAGTGAATCATTTAAATACTGTTGTGTCTTAATGGGCGAGTGTCTGGTAAAAGTATAATACATGCGCTCTGTGAACACATCTAACCGACACTGTGTTAGATAAGTTACTTATAGTTATTAAGTTATATAGAAATGGAAGAAGAGGGAAGGAAAAGGGAAGCTGAAGAAAAAGTAAAAAAAAAAAAAAAAAAAAAAAAAAAAAGATCCTGAGTGTCAGCTTAATGGGAATTAAACTTTCATTTATCTAAAGATTGCTTTATCATACTTGTCATTGTATAAAAGAAGTACTATACGTAAAATGTTTATTATAAATGATTAGTTATGGGACAAGAGTGCTATTGCACCATTATCAAGGTAGATTTCCTTTGCAAGTATAATTCTAATTTTGACCTTTCGCCTTTCTGTTTTATAGTTTTAACATATAAGTTGAGACCTTTTACTAGTTACCAGACGCTCACTACATTTGTGATAAGCAGAAGACAATATCTGATATGTGTGATCTTTAAATTGAACTTAATAGAGAAAATCTTATGAATAATAACTTACTAATAACAGAACTACAAAAGATCACATATAAGTAATTTAGGAGTGAAATCTTTTACACATTTTATTAATTTTAGATTGTGGAATTATCAGAGTTATAAAACTGACATTAACTGAAGAATGAGAAAATGCTTTAATGTAAAGCACTATAAATATTGCTTTAATTCTAACTGTTATTATATTAAATCTTATAAATGAATATTATTATCTGTAAGGACTTTAATTGGTTTTGATAAGTGGTTAGCTATATGTCAATTAACTTCACTATGCTGATGTAATACCTTATATAGATCTAAAAATATGTAAAAAAATCTCTTTTATTTTAAACAGTATCTATCTATCATACTCACTCTACTTTTTATTATTAATAACAATGTTAAATATCACTAATGAACATTAATGAACTGACATTTGCTAATATATTATCTACAATTGGTAATTTGTAAAAATTTCATAATAGTAATGAAAAATGAACATTGAATATATTGTTAAAGTAATTAACAAATGTCTTATTTAAAATTGTTTGCAATTTGAAATAATATCTCATTTTAGAATCTAATTAGTAATGAACAAAACTTCACAGACTAGGCATATATGTTATTTACATAATAAGTGTATCTTGTTCTCTGGTTTTAGTTTTCATTTTTTTGAGGAGCTCAATTTAAAGCAACATTTCCTCATTAATGCAACTATTATTATTGAGGGTAAATCTGTTTGAACTTTTAAGTCCAAACAGATTTGAGGTGCTAGACACTTCATGTTTGGGATTTAGAATGGTAAAATCATTAAATGTTTATTCAAAATATGTTAACGCAATGTTTTTCAGCTTTTTCATTTTTCAGTGGTCCAATTTGAAACTTTTTTTAAGCATAAATAGAAATAAATATATTCATTTCAAAATAACTTTTAAAAGAAAGGATAAAACTTATACTCAAAACACATTAACTTCCAAGGTAAAACAAAATTTCAAGAACAAACAATCCAAAAGTACAAATAAATACTTTAAAAAATGACAGACACAACTTTATTATCTATAAATATTAATGGTTTAAATAATTCTATAAAAAGGTCAAATTTTCTAAGATATTTGAAATTACAAAAAGCACAAATCATATTTATACAAGAATCTCATTTTAAAAGAGATGATAATTTCACATGGAAACCTAGTGAATATCTAATTCTTTCTCACTCCCTTTACAAAAAAAAAAAACAAGAGGAGTTATAATTTTATGGAAAAAAAGTGTGGTTATTCCTCAGATCATTTACAAACACGAAGATAAAGAAGGGTTAATATCAATTGTAATAATAAAATATCAAAATAGAATTTGGACTTTAATAAATATTTACTGGATTCCTGGAATAGGATTGTCTACAGTTAAAAAACACATAGAATTAATTAACAAAGTAAATAAAGGTATGATAATAATGGGGGGAGATTTCAATTGTATTCTAGATAACTCTGAAACAACTAATAAAAGAATGTTACGTCTCACACCCGTAAGTAAATATATGGTTAGAAAGCTTAAATCTAATAGATACATTTAATTTTAAAGATTCTAACTCATTAAGTTACACACATAGCGATTATCGCTTTAATACTAAAACAAGAATAGATAAAATATTGGTCTCCTCTGATTTAAACAGTAGGATAACAAAATTTTCTATTATTCCATGTCCCCTCTCAGACCATAATGCCTTAATTCTTAAAGTACAAATTGATTTCAAAAGATTAAACACTATAACTAGAATCCAAGCTTACATCCTTAAATTAAAAGAGTTTAAACCTTGGCTAGATTCAGAAATCAAATATTTCTTAGAAACAAATCCTATTAATGATACAAATAATATAATAACTTGGGATACACTTAAGTCTTTTTTGTATGGCAAGATTATAGGATGGTTTAAAAATAAAACAAAGGAATGGGAATCTGAATTACACAACATACAAAAACGAATAACAGAAATAAATACAAGTTCTTATGATGTAATAGATTCTCAGGAAAAAAAAAAGAAATTATAGATTTAAATAAAAAATACAATGAATTCCTCACTCATAAAACAAATCTAGCTTTGGAAAAACTAAAATTTGCTTCAATTTCAACTTCTCCAAAACACTTACATAATCTAGCAATGAGAATTAAAAAGCAGAACTTAGAAAATAACATCATAAATATAATACATGAAGGAAAAGGGAAAAAAAAGGTATCTGATGTGAATGATATTCTTGAAGCTTTTAAGTTCTATTATGCTAAGCATTATGGAAATGATAATAATATTTCATTTTCAGATCGGAAATGTAATAGTTCCTTAATAAAAAAACTACCTGACCAATTAAAAGTAGAAATGGACAAGCATATCTCCATAAAAGAAATAAAAGATATAATTAAAGTAAGTAAAAACAACAAATCACCAGGAATGGATGGAATAATAATGGAATTATATAAAATTCTTCCAAATTCAGCAATTTCTCTACTTCATAACATGCTAAATGATATTCAAACTCAAATGATTACTCCACCATCCTGGAAATATTCACTAGTTACCCCTATAAAAAAAGATAAAAGCGATCCATCCCAATGTAGCTCATATAGACCTATCTTTCTGCTTAATAATGATTATAAAATCTTTATGTCTATCTTAGTAAATAGAATTAAGAAATCCCTGACTAAAGTCATAAATGAAGACCAAACAGGCTTTATATTTGGAAGACACACATATGACAATATTCAGAGAATTTTAACCATTATAGAAGCTTTGAACAGAGACAATTCAGAAGCTCTTATAATCACATTAGATATAGAGAAAGCATTTGATTTGGTAAACTGGAAGTATCTATTTAAAATCTTGGAACTTTTTGAATTCCCATTAAACTTTATAAATTTAATAAAGAATATCTATAAAGATAACCTGGCTTATGTAAAATTAGGCCCATTTACCTCGGAAGCTTTCAAAATAACTAAAGGCTCTAAGCAAGGTTGCCCTATGTCTCTCATACTGTTTGCCCTGGCGATAGAATTATTTGCGTCTGCAATACGAAGTGATCTAAAAATAGAAGGAATTAACTTTTACAATAAATTTAATTCTAAAATCATGTACCGAATGAAGAGTCCATGCAAGAATTAGAGAAACAAGTTGAAGATTTTTTTTCCATTTCAGGTCTTTGTTTCAATAAATCCAAATCAAAACATATACTTCTAAATAAAATAGATGACTTGCATCTGAATAAATATCAAATAATTGGAGAAAAGGTTTCTTCACTAGAATATCTAGGAATTCTTATATCTGAGAACATAGATACTACCATGACCTTAAATTATAATAAAATCCAAAATTTAATTCAAAAATAAGTTAATAGCTGGAATAAATTAATGTTAAACTTGGAAGATAGGTTACAGTTAATAAAAATGATATTACTACCACAAATAAACTATATAGCATTAGCAATCCCTATTTTACCAGATAAAAAATTTATAAAGACAATACAGAAACTTTTAATGGATTTTCTTTGGTATCCAAAAAAGAATAGAATTGCTTTCTCACATCATATTAGACCCTGGGACTTGGGAGGAATTAAATTTCCAGACATAGAAACATATATTAAAGCTTCCATCATTAAACTTATACTAAATTGGGTAAATCCAAATTATTCATCCACATGGACAATTTTACATTTAACTTTCTTCTTAAATGAAAACAAAATATTAAAAAATATGGATTTGGAGAATTATAATAACATATTTTGGCATGTACTATGTCATAGCTTACAAAATAAAACAACAAAGCCCACTAATTTATCATATCTGAATAATATTTATAATCTATTTAGAAAATTTATAATTACAAATCCAGACATAAAATTATGGTTCGAACTCTTAATACCATTTAAAACATCAAAGAATTTTAAAGAAAAAACCCAAGAAAAAATACTCATTAATTGGGAATCCAAAAACTTTATTTACTGGTTTCAATGCTTAAATAATCACAGTACTTTAACCACCCAACAAGTAATAAATGAGTTTAGTATATTTGAAATAGACAGAACAGAACTTCAAAAAATACTACAATATGCAAGTGATTTATGTAGAATTATTAATGATTCAAACTTTAATTAATACTATACCTAAGTTCATAAAATATATGCAAGAATTGATTTATGGAAATCATAATAAGCTAATTTCTATATCTAAATTATACAAAATTTTAATAGTGTATAAAACCAAAATAGGTCAAAATGTTGTGAACATTTTAACAAAGGGCTTGACAATAAATCTATCATCTGAAGGTATGAATGACCTTTTGTTGTCAGTTAAGGTAACATCAAACTTCCAGATATGGAAAATCTTCACATGGAAATTTTTACATAGAGCCTTTTATACACCATATAAAATAGCCAAATTTGACCCTGCCCAAAAGCCCACATGCTGGAGATGTACTGTAAACTGCGAGGCAGATTGGATACATATATTTTATGATTGCATTAAAAAATTCTGGGAAGATATTAATAGATTTCTTCAAGCCATTTATAATGATAAATTTGTTCTAACAAAATCTTTAATTTTTTTGAATGTACATGACTCAGTAACTTTGAGTAAAAGTGATCAATATTTTTATGGTCTATTCTGGCTATAGCCAGAAAATGTATAACAGGAAAATGGAAATCCACTGTCCCTCCAAGTTATGAAGACTTCATATCTCTGTTAAAGGAATCTGCACAAAAAGAAATAAAAGTCAAAGAAGAAAGAATTTTTCCCAGACATTGGACAGACAATCCTTGGAATAAAATCTTAATACTTATAGACACATTACAAAATGATAGAATTTCTTCTACATGAAATTGAAATGTCATAAACTAAGATGCACTTATGTGAATATATGCCAGTAAAGGTTATACTAGTTCTATGAGATTATTCATCTTTATAACCTTATTGGTTAATCCTTTTCATTGGACCACCTGTAAATATTGTACATATTGTTATAGTTATTAACTATTTTCTTTTATTTTGAATTGTAATTTAAATTTACTGTATCATAATTTGTCTACAAACAAAAAAAAATAAAAATTATTTAGCAAAAAAAAAAAGATTAACTGAAATGGATGGGCAGGGCAAGATTGCTATAAACATTAACAATTACTTCATCACAGGTAATAAAACATTCACTAACATTTTAGCGATCAGTGTTTTGGCAAAGAAAATATTATGATTAAGGAACAATAAAGCTTTCAGACAATAATGGATAGCTATCCAGTAAGAGAGGAAGATGTGCTAAACAAGCTAGGGGAAAATCAAACCCGATGATTAAAGTGGATATGTTTTAATGAAGACATCCTTTGCACAAGTTACCTGTCTGACTTATTTATTTCAGTAATGTATATATACAAGATGCTTCCCAGGTGTCTGGAAAAAGACAGCTGCAATCATAGCTGTTTTAATAACTAATTATAGACCAATAAGTCTAAAATATCACAGGGAAATTGTACAAAAGTTTGTTAAGAAACATTTTATTGCTATGTAGACAGGGCTTTGTTGTAAACCAACATGGTTTCTCTGTGGGCAGATACTGTCAGATTAATTTGTTAAATTGTTACATCATTGTTATTGATGCTGTTGGTATGAGGTCATTATTAGATGTTATTTGGGTCTGGAATTTTCTTACACTGTATCACATGAAAAGATCTTGACAAGGATGGAGCATCTAAGTAATAATAGCTGCATAACAACATTGGTAAAGAACTGGCTGACCAACAGAAGAAGGGTAAAGATAGCTATGTCTTCTCAAATTATAAAATTGTAAGTAACAGTATACCACTGGGGTTCATCCTGGGAACATGTTTAATGTCTTTATGTCCCCATTAGATAACTAAATATATCTTAATAATTAGATTTGCTGATAATAATATGGTAGTATCGTAACTAATATTAATGAGCTAATGGAATTCCAACACATTTTGTGAACTACTTTTAGGCTATTTTAAATGTAATAAGTTATCTTATAATGTAAGTGTAATGTAATACATTATGGAACCATGAATAGCAAATATCCCTTATTTGTGGATAACAATCTTGATTTGGAAAAATGTGATCGTTGCTATTAGAAAATGTTATCTTAATAGATTATACTGTTACATGTAAAAAAATATTATAGATCAGCTTAATAAGGCCAATAATTGAATATTGTAAGTCAATATATAATTATAATACAACTGAACTAGGGAGATTATATGAGATGAGAATGACTACAGAGAATGTATATCAAACAAGCAGAAGGAGTGAGATGAGTTAAGTACAAGAAAAAAAACTGAGGAGACTGAAATTATACCAGTCAGTTTGGCAGTTAGCATACAAAGTTAAGGTTGTGCCATGTAGTTCCTATGGTACAGGACTTAACTCCTTCAGCCCTCCGTTACCTACTGTGCTCTAGAGCAAGTCATTTAGCCACACAGTGCTTGGGGACAGCTGAGAGTTTGGGATAGGCTGCTAAGTGGTCCCCCTGGACTGCAAGTCTTGTAATAAAGTATGAGCTATGAACTACATAGAGTCAAATACCTATGAACCAATAAACATTCATTTGAGTAGAGATTTTTAAGAGGAAACCTAATGCTAGTGTATAGATGTATCAACAAAGAAATGAAATAGTCCATTGGATTGTCTTTTATAATTCATGATATAAGCACTCACAACAATACATTTTTGGCAGATGTGCCTGTAATGTCCCACAACTGGCCCAGTAATCAAGGAGCCTCAATACTCACCACTACCATCAAATGGGGATGTACATTGGGAGGATGACAAGTACACACACAGTATTTCCAGATGCAGCACTCTTCATCAAGTGCAATTTCCCTTAAGAGCACACAGAGGCTGCAGTTATTCCGGGATGGTTTCTCCCTCTTTCTGCAGATCCCCAATAAGACTCCCCACTGTCACAGCTTTAGAGTTGAGATCTGAGTGACCAAGCCAAGACCTCCAACACTCTCTCTGTCCAACTAGTTCTTCATGTCCCTGCCCAGGTAGCTCTCTCTCTCTCTCTCTACACACACACACACACACACACACACACACACACACACACACACACACACACATTTTGTGGTTTGATTTATACACACCCACACACACACACACACACACACACACACACACACACACACACACACACACACACACACACACACACACACACACACACACCTACATGGGAAAGGCTGGCACAGGTTTACTAGCTATGCCCCCTTCTGCTCAGACTATAAGGTAGTTATTACTTCCACTAGCTATTTTAAGGCCCTTAACAAAGGGTGTCCAATTTTACTGTGTAGTGTTGCTATCAATACAAATGGTAGTTTGACCAATATCAAGGCTATTAGGAGTAGCCTACACAGTGTCTCCAAATAAATACACAACTTCTCTCAGAACTTAAAAATGTCTCACAAATATCAGCCACAGTGAAAGGTTTAAATATATTTAATAATGAATAATAAAAGAACAAGAAAATACTCAGTATATAATCACAGTATCCTCAGAGTTCAAAATCACAGGAAACGTTTAAAATAACATTGCAGGACAGTCTCAAATGAATAAAAAAAACATCTAAAGTATGCTTTACTATATTCCTGGCTGAATCTAAGAGACTTAAAGCACCCTAGCTAATTTACCTACAAAGCAAGCAAGGCAAATGTGATGAGTGGGTCTTCCAGCTAATGTTGTTAGGTCAAAAAATACAGAATGCTCAGTCTCTTTCATAGAGTTCTTAAATTAATATTTCAAATATTACTGCTGGGATAGCTTTCAGGATGACATCACGCCTTGTCATCTGACTCTACGCCAGGTAAAACTCCAAGCAGCTGGTAGCATTTAGCATCTACCTCTGAAAGTACATAGACAAGGTTTTTCCAAGATCTAAGGCAGATCCTGGAAGTTATAAAACAATAAAAAACATTTTCCAAGACAATACAGTGAACCTCTAGTTCTAGACATTGTGTCTGTTACTGCACTGAAACAGAAATATAACATCCTTTTATTAAGTGTGTATAAAGTAAATTAATTTCAGCTATTTTTCTGAAGTTAACCTCTGGTGTTCCAGTTTCCAATGTTAAAATGTATACATCTACATAGTTACAATTGTGCATGTGCATTTCTGTTCAAATCCAGTAGGGTACACTGTGGTTATATCTTTAAGCTCATTACTTTGTAAAATACATTTTCAACACACACACTTCTGTGCCAGCAGTTTGCTATACACATAATACACAGTTCTAATACAGTTGCAACACAAGCATTTTACATAAAGCATGTTGACATTCACAAATGACATATAACCATTTGCAAAATTCCAGATAGCTGGGCTGGCAGTATTTCCTTTCGTGACAGTGCCAAGATATTTAACTAGAATAAAGCAATAGTTTTCCTGTTAGGTCTTTTAGATCATGGAACTTGCTTTCCCTCTGTTTTAGAAAACAACATCTAGCTTAGCATGATTTAAAAATCAATTAGATTCCTGAGTTGGAGGTCTTGAGTATGCCTAACTAATACATTGAAACATAAAGCATAACAACACTCTAAATATAATGCTGCCATATTTAGGTCAATGACTAATAAAATAAAAGTATGGGTTTTGGTATATATGATTGGCATGAAAAAAAAAACTGTGTGCACATTTTTAGAACATAAATTCCAGGTGATGTTGATAATCCGGGAGAGCTTCAACCATTATCCATTATCCCTTATGAAGATAAATGGGAGATTCCAACCATATTCCCCATTAGACTATGGAACTTTTCCTGCTGCCATAGTAGAGTGTTTTAGATACTTTTGCATTGAGTGGAATGGAGTCATCCTTGCTGCCCAGTAAGCAGCAGCAACAGAAGCAACATGAACCTGTCTGCCCAATAGAAGTGCAGAACCTGTTGGTTACAGAGCCAGATTTGCAAAGGTCATTCTCCTACACCACACAATACTACTGCAATGTTCAGCAGCAGTGCAAATATGTCAGTATTAAACATGATGTAGCTCATCACTAGTATGTCAGAATTAAACATTGTGCAGTGCATCATTAGTATGTCAGTATTAAACATTATGTAGTTCATCACTAGTATGTGAGTATTAAACATTATGTAGCTCATCACTAGTTTGTCAGTATTATATATTATGTAGCTCATCACTCTTATGTCAGTATTAAACATTATGTAGTTCGTCACAACTATGTCAGTATTAAACATTATGTAGCGCATCACTAGTATATCAGTCTTAAACATTATGTAGCACATGACTAGTATGTCAGTATTATATATTATGTAGCTCATCACTAGCATGTCAGTATTAAAGATTATGTAGATCATCACTAGTATGCCAGTATTAAACATTATATAGCGCATCACTAATATGTCAGTATTAAACATTATGTAGCGCATCACCAATATGTCACTATTAAACATAATGTAGTTCATCACTAGTATGTCAAGTATTATATATTATGTAGCTCATCACTAGTATGTCAGTATTAAACATTATGTAGTGCATCATTAGTATGTCAGTATTAAACATTATGTAGATCATCACTAATATATCAGTATTAAATATTATGTAGTTCATCACTAGTATGTCAGTATTAAACATTATGGAACGTATCACTACTATGTCAGTATTTAACATTATGTAGCTCATCACTAGTATGTCAGTATTATATATTATGTAGATCATCACTAGTATGTCAGGATTAAACAATATGTAGAACATCACTAGTATGTCAATTTTAAACATAGATCATCACTAGTATGTCAGTATTAAATATTATGTAGCTCAGCACACTAGCATGTCAGTATTAAACATTATGTAGCTCATCACTAGTATGTCAGTATTAAATATTATGTAGCACATCACTGGTATGTCAGTATTATATATTCCCCAGGATTCACTAACCTTCCGTGTAAGATTAAGTTAGTCTTACACGGAAACTGCAGCCTATGAGTAAGACGTCAGCGCGACATGCATATTCATGAGGGCACGCTGCCTCAACTCTAAGGCTAACACGGAGCATGCATGAGTGCAGGGGGTATGTCGGACTGCCGAGCAGTCCAAAAATCCATGCCCCTGCAAGTCTCTCAATTGGGAAATGTCAACTGACATGAGTGAGTCCGCTGACATGTGTACATACCCAGCACTACATACCCCCACATTCTAAACCTCTGTGCAATTATAAAATGTAAAGCTTTTATTTATTTTTTTTATTATCCTGATATAGCTGCCCGTATTTGTTTGTGTTTGCGTGGGTTTGCCCATTGCTTAGCTACAGTTAGCAGTTTAGACATCGAAGAGGATAATAAGAAACTTATATGCAAATTAAAGCAAATAACAATAGCATAGTGGTAGAGCCTTCGCCCACAGAGGAGGCATTCCCGGTTCGAGTCCCACCACTCCCCTTTCTATTTTCTGTTGGAAATCTGTATATAAAAATAATTCCTGACATTTATCCTTTAAATTTTAGTAAAAAGCATTGAAATGGCCTATGTAGTAGTGAACGATATTTTATATATATATATATATATATATATATATATATATATATATATATATATATATATATAAGGTGAAATGGTTATGCATACTGATGAATGCATAAGTAACATATCTTAAGCAATGTGAAGCACTGCTAAGCAAAGTTTACCAGTATTAAGCACATTTAAGTATAATTGCTCATAGCTTAGCACTGCTTTAACTAGTGCAATGGATTTGCGTGTACCTGTGCATCGCTCCAACTAGCGCAAACAAAACATGTTTGCGTGCAGCTACACACCGCACTAACTAGCACAACGTCGGGTAACATCGAGCAACGTAGAGCACCATAGAGCAACGTAGAGCAACGCTGGGCAAAGTTGAGCAAAGTTGGCTAAACACAGCCACACCTCCTAGCCAGTCTGGCCAGTAGTAAAATAAAAAGCAATGAGAGGCCTCGAACCCAGGATACTGTGCACCATAATCACTGTACTAAATCACTCAGCCATGACAGCTTTTCATATGCATGCACTTTCAACACACATATACATATCAATGGAAGTTTACCCATTGCTAAGCAGGTGTGCTTTCAGCTGAGGTTATTCAAAACCAGCCAATCACAAATAAGTGCAGGAAATGAGGAATATTTAAGCTCCATAGGCAGGAATACTTGCCATAACTGGTTGTAGCTCCCATCTGCAGTCAGCATGGCCAGTGTTGGAGGGGGTTCTGGATTTCGAGCGCAATGTTGGGGCATTGAGGAGTCAAAAGTAATGGTTTGGCTCCTCATTCATATTCATGATGAGAGACTCCTGCAGGGCCAGTTCCAGGGCACCCAATACAAAGTGGAAGCCTGGAACCATCTAGCTCATGATCTCACCAGTGCCACAGGCGTCCCTCGGACTGGTGAGCAGGTCAGACACCACTACTCAGACCTGAAGAGATGCAAGGAGGACCAACTGAACCAGTGGATACAGGAGGCCCGTGGGATGGAAAATGCCCCACTACTGAGTAGGTAGCCATGGAATGAAGTATGTAAAAATTGCTATTGTAGTCTATATTATGGATAGGTATGTCTCAATATCACTTCATTTACTTCACAGCTGCAGGTGTCCGTGCTGCAAATCAGCAAGCCTATGCAGATAGTCTGCTAAGGCTGTGCCACCAGGCAGGTTAGTAATTATTCTGCATGTATTGTTATATAAAATAAGTGAGAAAGCTTGAATAAAAGTGTTGTAGCCCAATAATAAAGGTATAATAAGTCTTGAATAACTTCTTTGCATGTACTGTTATATAAAATAAATGTGAGAGCCTGAAAAAGAGTGTTGTAAACCATTAATAAAGGTATAATAAGTCTTGAATAATTTATCTGCATATACTCTTATATAAATAAGTGAGAGAGCCTGAAAAAGAGTGTTGTAACCCATTAATAAATGTATAATACATCTTGAATAAGTCTTCTGCATGCACTGTTATATCAAATAAATGAGAGAGCCTCTAGAAAAGTGTGTTATGTAATTAATAAAGGTATAATTCCTAGAGTGTGTCCATGTCACTTTCTTCGATATGTTGCACTCTTGCATTATAGAAATATTACAGTTGTATTAAGCGCTGTCAACCCACACTTGGGTAGGCCCATATAAAGTGGATGAAGGGAGTGCCAGTAGCTGTTAAGCATATATACAGTCCTCAACTGTTGATTCATGGCCAGCATGTACAGGTTAATCTGGCACATGAGTAGCTTGTTATTGTGTTCCCCAGAAATGTCAGTGTGCTGCTAGAAATGTAGGGGGCTGTTGAAATATAACTGATAATGTCACCTGAACACATCTAGATATGTAGATATATAAATATAAATATAATATATATATACGTAGCAGTAACATCTGCATCCTGGACAGTTTGTATGTCAGATACAGGTCAGGTATATAAAGAACTAGCAAAACCCATTTCATAATTTAATAGGCATTGCGTAGTGTAATAATGTAGGGGATATATACCTGCAGTCAATAGGAATGTAGTGTAAAATATAAGTATATATAAGTTGTTAATGGAGGTATCTTTTTACACCCTACTGTATGCACATAAACAATGCAATTCCACACCTCAATGGGTATGTCTAATCTCAAAACATTTGTTGGGACATATGTCCTATTGGTTTATAAATATCTGCATTTACTTTGATGCATGTGCCCTGTTCAAATACCACAATCTTGGTGGCCTGTTGCCACCAATCAATCCTGCATGCTGTTGGAATGTTCACTGTTGTTCTATATATGCATGTGTTATGCTTGCTGTTCAACTGTTGGAACTCTGGTGTGTTGGGTTAATGGGAATACTACTGCATGCTGTTACAACTAATTTAGAATGCTGTTGGCTGTTACCAACCCATATTGTCATTAAATCCTCCTAAACATAGAAAGTATGGGAAGGCCAGCCCCAAGCGGACCCACCTGTACCACCTCAGCTGGCGATGGCACCTGGCACCAGCAGGTCCAGTGCCCATCCTGGGACCTCCTGCTCCATTGGCCCTGTGCCATTTTTGGGTGGAAGCGCTGCAGGGGATGGGACTCATCCCTCCGTGCAAGTGTGAGTGGAGGAGGGCCACTTATCACCCTCCAAACGGTCCGGGCTGTGGTGCGTAGGGAGATCGTGCGTTCTGTTGCTGATCCTCTATGACAGCTTGAGGCATGAGTGGTGGGACTCATGGGTGAGGCTGCCCCTCCTATGCAGCCCCCAGCACAGCCACCCTCTGGGCTGTGAAGGTGCAGTGGTGACTGCCAATGCGTGGGGATCTCAGTTCCACTGTTTCCATCTGTGGGCTCATGGGCTTGCGATTTCCAAACATCCTTCCCCGTCAATGGTGTTCACCCACCACATGTGTCATAAACCACCCCTGTATGTGTCTTGTTTGTCTTGTCTTTTTAGCTCCTCAACCTACCTCGCCAAACATACCTACTTCCCCTACCCCACATTCCACTCTCACCTGAAAAAAAAAAAGGCAATCTGCTCCCCAAAAAAAAAATACGCCCCATACATAGCTGCCCATTTTGCACACATGTCCGATGGACACATAAACTGATATTTAATTGGCAGTACAACATACTTTGTTGTCCTCATCCCTGTCTCAGGGGAGGAAGGTTTCATATTTCCCTCCAAATTTATTGCATATGCACAGCTGTTGCTGTTAAAGAAATGGGCAGCTATGAACCATCCCTACACCCGTCCTGCACATCCCGAGCTGTTTTCCCTACTGTCTTTCCCTCTTTGTGCCCCTTTTTCACCACTTTCCTATCTCCCCATTTGCTTTTCTTTCAAAGAAATGAGCGTGGGGGTTAGCAGGAGTAAGCACTTTTAAGCAGTAGTTAGCGGATTTGCGCGAGTGTGCGCTTGTGTGTGCTTAGCTAAGTATTGCTAAGCTTCGCACAAACATGCGCAAACCCACTTACAATTGCTTAAAAGTGCCTTAGTCACTCTGCATGTGAGGGCCCTTGTTCTGCTCAGCAGCAAAATAAAACACCTCTGTCAGTCTCGAACGCCAGACCTTGGACATACTAGACTGCATGAAGTACCACTAAGCCACAGTAGATATACAACAAGCTGCTGCTGAAATAGATATATCATGCATCAGAATGAGTGAATGTAAAGGAAAGTTAGGAATGCCATAACACAAAACCTGTTCTGTGGAACTTTACCAGCAGTTGTTGTGGAATTGCATTACATGACTGTGATAAGAGAACCAGCCATTCTAGCAGTAAATAATGTTACAGCAGCACTTTACAACCCCCACACAGTATCATAGCATGACAATCCCTACCCAAATGTACAATATACCTGTGTGTTCAGGGTCTACCAAGGATGTAGGTAGGCATACTCAGTACTGGAATTGTCCAGTTTTCTTGAGCATCCTGTGCTAATGTCAACAATAAAAAAATCACAAACTGTGCAGAAGTGAGTACATTAATATTCACAGTATAGCAGTTCACAAACAGTTCATGTGCCAAATGAATACATCTCAATAACTACTTATGTATGGCAGTTAATTGCATAAGTAGAAAAGAACCTACATACTCCCATGTATCTTGTGTTAGCATTTGTAGGGGTGAGTACAATTCTACACTGACAACTGTGTACTAGAAGTGGCAACATTCAAGTCTGAGTACAACATTTAAATCACTGGCTACATCCCTAGCTTCAGATATAAGAACTATACCAACCTTCTGACTTAAACAACGATGTCCACAACAAACAAGCATGGGCCCCACTTTGGAAAGCTGAAATGGCTACGCCTGCCTGACTTAGCAATTTATAGCATTCGGTTGCTATGACAGTGAGTACTGCAATTACCACACAGCAGGCTGCATGCAGTTACCAAATGGTGGCCACCAATTGGTGCAGAGGCCATCACATGCACATGTGCAGATACCTATAAAGGCAGGCTGTACTTTCTGTCCACACACGCAATCATTCCATTGCAGCTATTGAGAGAGAGAGAGACAGAGAGTGAGAGAGAGAGAGAGAGAGAGAGACAGAGAGAGAGACACACCACACCAACATCAACAGAAAAAAAAAAAATAAAAAAGATACACAGAACTGAATACTACCAACACATACAAAGGAAAGGTATGCAACAGATATGTATTTACTGGCATGTAGTACATATTTTTGAAGAGTACTCTACATACTTTGAAACATCCATATGAGGCAGCAGTACGTATCTATGCACAGATGTCCTGCGTAACTACTGCCATGGACAAATCAGTGTGCAGCTGTGTGCAGTGGGACATAACTGTGACATATGTAGCTCAGCATTAAATGTCAAACATCTGATCCATGTTATGTGTGTTCTGTACAGTAGCGTGGACAATGGCTGTTTGGGGGAGTAGCCCATACAGCTATATAAACATGGATGTGACAGAGTAACACATGCATGATAGTCATATTAACATGTAGCTTAGCATTGGCAACTGCTGTACCAGGCTAGTATGCTAATCCAGCATTTGCAGCTATATATACACCCTCTAATATTACTGTGTGCTCAAATGTGACACCTGTTCATGTTGCGGCAAGCCCCAACAGGTCAGCCATGAGGTCCAGGGACTTCCAACAATGTGGACCTTGTGTGTGTATGGCACGCACATACGGAGAGATATATCTGTGTCAGATATATTAGCATCTGTACATGTGCATAGAGCAAGGGACATACTGCAACTGTTTGTGAAGGGTGGACATAGATATGCTGGTGAAGGTTGTTATGTGCATATTTGTATGTAGGTTGTAGTGTGTGGCAAACAACACAGCATACAGTGCTGGTATATGACATGTGGCCAGTGAGGCCTGCCAAAGCTACATGGGCTGAGAACACCTTCAATGCATTCCGCACAAGACTGTGCAATATTATTACATAACTGTATACCTCACAAACTTCGCATAATTGATATTCCCACCATTGAAAGGTGGATAGTATATGTGCCTATATGTATATCTATATGTACACCAATGGATGTTTATATGTATGTATATATATATATATATATATATATATATATATATATATATATATACATATATATATAGAGAGAGAGAGAGAGAGAGAGAGAGAGAGAGGGTCATATTTACTGCAACAGATGCCTAGTGACAAAGCCATGGCCTCAAGCTCAATGTTGAAAATGCATTGGCATCCCTTTTGGTAAAAACTCTGTACACATGAACTACCACATAGGTGGTAGTCTACTTAACACCAAAAGTGTGATAAGAGACCATGAGACACAGGTGGACAGTAGTCTCCCCTTTGATAATCACAGTGCCACACTAGTCATGTAATCTGTCTACGTGGCACACCTCATCACAAAATGTGTGTCATCCAGGGGAAAAAGAGGTCAGTGTTCCCCTCTACTCATCACTCATAAAACCCATTATAGAGTACAATGCCCCTTTTGGTATGTACCTCACAGGACATCTACAGCAACTGGAAAGGCCACAGACATACCTCATAAAGAGTATTACCGGCCTCAAACAGTTGCCCTATGCAGACCGTCTCACAAAACCACAGCTAGACTGTGTCACATACCGCCTACCCAGAGGTGACCTCTGCCTAACATACAAATCTATGTCAAACCCAGAGCTGTTGGACATGGTCCATGTAAACAGATCACAATCCCTATGAGCTACACACTCTAGGGACCTAAACTTTGTCACCTCAATAAACAGAACATGCTGGAGGGCTAGATTCCTATCTCAGAGACATCCCATACTCTGGAACAAACTACCTCTCAATAGCAAACAAAGCTCCTCATTAGCAGTCATCATGAATAATCCTGATGATTGGATGGGAGATAGGAAATACATCCCAGGAATCACCTCTGTGGCTCTGCTTGACAGAGGCACATGAAATTAAATTACATGGGTGTCAAAGGCCAGGGTACCATATGGCTAGGCTTCTATAGGCCCTAGGGCCAATAGCCTATTACCTACCTATGAACAGATACACACCCACATGTACTTGTTGCAATAATTGCTATGTGAGGTTGACTGAGTGTGATGGTGAATGTGTTGGTGAATGTGTCAAAGTTGTGCATATGTGTGATAGCTTAGTGGGATACAGTTTCTGTCATGGTATTTTGTGTCCTAGCTCTGATCCCAGCAAAAGATGTGTATGCTATTGCTAGGCAGAAAAAGCAGGCAGCATGGCATATAGTCTGACGTAATCCCTTGGTGTTGACTGGGGTGTGCCATTGTAGGCTAAAGCAGTACATGTATGCTTATTGATTGGCATTGCTGGTGAATCCAAATCCCATATGGACAGTAGTACTACCTGAAGCTGTAGGCCTAAACAGCACAGTACGGTGTATGTCCACATTGCTTGTAACCACTGTTTTGTGTGTTCCCTGTAGTCCTCACAGATTACATACCTCAGGCATAAGGTTTTGTAAGTACTGACACACAGTACTGTATGGTACACAGGTAAAGCTGATCTGGGTTGCCATACCTTTGTGTCTTGTATGTGTGGGTATGCCTGTAACATGCCCTCGGTAATATGTGTGTAACAGGATATAAGCGCTTATCAAGCAACATGTATAGTCTAGTACAGCAGTATGCCACCTATATTCATGAATGTGCACATATGTTAGGTAGGGGTTTGCCATCAACAACTATTTGGTATACTGGTAATACTGTAACTGGACTTTACAATCATTGCAATGGATGACATATTTCTTTAAGCATTAGCTTGATATATACCTCTTTTGGCTAGGTGGTGCATTGTGTCACATACAGTGTGCCATGTACTGTTGTATAGTCTTACATACTGGTTTCTCTTTGTTGCTGTGCAGAACATGGTTTAATGTATAGTGCGTGCCAGGCACTGTCAGGCAGTTGTGTTTTGAGCACTGATATGTGGTATTGAAAGTGTGTATCCTCTGACAGCCAATAGGTTGCTATATATGGCAGTTCAGTGATATCTGTACTTTAGAATGTTAAGTGTGCCACATGACTTGCTCACACATATTGTTTCATTGTCTTCCAGGGTTATGGCACACCATCGCAACCCAACCTATAGTCCAGGTGAGGATGAAGTAATAACAACCAGTCTGGTTCAGCACTACACCCTGCTTTTCTCAAGAACCAGCCAAGACCAGCATGAGCGGACTGCACTGAGGCAAGATGTTGTCCATAGGGTAAATGACATAGGCATGCATAATCGGACATATGAGCAGGTATGCCATAACTGCAGTGATTTAATTAGACATGTCCGACAGCTTGCGTCTGATGTCCGTAGACAACAGCTTGCCACAGGTGGTGGGGTTAAAATCCATCCCCCACTCACCAGAGTGGAGGAGCTGATCCTGAGCCTGGTGGCTCCTGGCCAACAACAAGAACAGCACACATGTATCATCATGGAGGCCGGAGCCACCCAGCAAGTTCACACGGAGCGTGCAGGTAACATGGCATATCTGTAGACTACTGTTACCCCGATTGGTAGATCATGCATATGTGAGATGTGTACTGTGTAGTTAGAATATGTGGAGCCTGGTGTTGTGCAATACTGATAATTTGGAACATAATCTGTAGGCCTGTGACTGTCAACCGTTGTACTACTGTAAGATTGCAAACCCACAGTAGCAATGCAACAGTTGTTGCCACTGACAAACTGTCTCATATCCTTGTAGGTCCCTCTGGTGTGACAGCAAGGCAGCAGACCCATGCTGATGAGTGTGTTCTACATTTAATATTGAAAATAAAATGTGTATGTCATAGGTGAGGTGTAGGCCATGCACACATGCAACACACCTACGCATAATGCATGCTGTGCATGTTTGCTGTGAGACTATGCACATCTCAGTAACATGAGTAGCTGCCTCAAACACATGCAATACACAGAGCATCACAAACAATTGTGGCTACACAGTAGTGGACATTGGATAGACAGAGTCGATACACATGCACACAACATACACAACTTTGTCATACGCAGTACACGTTAATATGCTACACATGGCATATTCAGACACCCGCTCTAAGGTCACACTTCAGTATCCCAAATGTCATAATATACCTGAGGGGTAGAGGCCTATCATGGGGTGGTGCAACACTCTTCAACACACAACACATTTATGTTAGGCAATGCTTCCTATTGGGCACCTTACAAACCCATGTAACAACTGGCTGTGAAATGGTGAATGTAGCCATGGTACTGCAGTTCAGTTACATCATGATAGGTGCCAGTCTGGCACACATTAGTAGCCTTGAGTGACTATATGATGCTGCATGATGATGGATCATGGTACTACACCCCATCCAGTTACAGTAACCACAGTACTACACATAGCATTCATTGCTATACACCTCAATGTTGTGGGTGTGCAAACATATGTACCTATGCACAATATGAATAGCAATCACCATTTGCACAAAGTGACACATGTGTATAGGTCACATGACACACATTGGGTATGTGTGATATTTAAAGTTGCAGTTGTGTTGTAGAATGCCATGTCATGGCTGGCACTGGCATGTCCACAATATGTTCTACACTCACCATAACCACTGTACAATGGCTATGTTGAGCAATGGTATTCCATCAGGTATACATGCACCACTCATCCTGTGTGTATATATAGCATGCATGAGCTAAACCTGTGTCCACCATTATCTGCTAAAGACACAGATGCTCTAATCAGAAATGGATATCTATGTGACACACAGGTACACATCCAGCCATGGTATGTATACCTGTGAGTGATGGTGCACAGGACATTGAAAAGCAATACTTGCACAGCAATGTTGTGTCCATGTACACATTGCATTCCAGGGTGAGGCCAATCACTGAACAACAACACACATACATCAAAGCAATGTATGCTGTTATTAGCAAGGACTGTCTACACTTGCACTGCATGCTGTTGAGCAACACACGTCCTGCATGCTGACACGTGTGATATGACTGTTTGGCTTGTGATACTGTACCCCACCATCAACCACTACTGAGTATGTTCTGGATTGCTGGTTGTGTGTGTGTGTGTGTGTGTGTGTGTGTGTGTGTGTGTGTGTGTGTGTGTGTGTGTGTGTGTGTATGTGTCTGCTTTAGTGAGGAGTGTATTTGTGTGCATGTGTGCATGTGTGCATGAGTGCATGTGTGCATGTGTGCATGTGTGCATGTGTTCATGTCTGCATGTGTGCATGTGTACATGTGTACATGTGTTCATGTGTTCATGTGTGCATGTGTGCATGTCTACCCCTGAGGATAGTACCCAGTCTGGCTTAGTACCTGATACTGTCAGTAGCACCACTGCCAGGCACAGGTACTGTATCCATGGCCAGAAACGGTGATCTGTAAAGCCTGGCAGGTATAGTCTGTGGCTGTCCTACAAATCCCCGTATATGGCAGCCACATGGTGGCACTGCGTGCATGCAGACACACACACACACACATAAACCAGACACCTAGGGCTAACACATACCCGCACACATTACATCAACATTGGCACATAGCAGTACTCTTGGCCCTCACACACACTCACACACACACACACACACACACACACACACACACACACACACACACACACACACACACATGTCAATTGTATGGCTCAATGTAGGCCTCTGGCAAACCAAAAACACACCCTGTGCATATGATGAAACCTGTGCCACCTCCTGTCATCTGTAACATTGATGCAGGAACAGGCTAACATGGTGCTGATGCACAGGGTGACTTTATAGCAGTATAGCAATGTTAGCATGTTGTCAGCAGTAAAGTGTAATGATATCCTTGAAGGTGTAGCTATGCAGGCATGATGCATTAAAGCTATGATTGTCAATATAGTATTGTTTACACCAGTGTTAATTCCAATAGTGTATTGTCCACCCATGTGCCACTTGGCTGATGTGTGTAGTATTGGCAGCATGTGTTAGAGAGTGGACAGTATGTGTGGGATGTGTGCAGCACAGATTTGCAGGTGTACATTTGTGAACATGGTGGAGGTGCACTGTCTGCATGTATGTGCATAGTGGACACACGGGCAGGGTGACATGCCCTGTATTACATAGTGTTAACACTCCATAGTTTCTATTGGTGGCCAGTATGCATTGTACTACACACATTTTGGAACTTGGGGTACACATGTGTGTATGACATGGTTTGAAACTGTGCTGTGGGTGATACTGTTACTATCCATCATTGGTTTGCATTCTGGTAATATACATCACCTCAACAGCCTGACCATAAACAATCGTTAGATGATGTCTTGACAACTGACACACAGATGTAGGACACACAGTAACATTTGGATCCTTCAGGTGCTATACTGTGCCAGTAACCAGTGGTATTCACCTGCACCCATTCCTGGGAGCACTCCTGTTTGGCATATAGCTCTCTTAGGTACAAGCAAGCATGGTAGGGATAAGTCCGTCCATGTCTGGAAATGCATACTGTGGCCTATAATGCATTCTCCAGATGACACACAAATCCTCCACAAGGGTATCATACAGACAGATACCTGTTGTCAAACCCATGCTGTAAAGCTATAAGCCAACTAAAGCATGGTCATCCACATTTACAAAACATAGTATCCCCACAGTACCACGTAGGTAGTAGCCCCCAACATGTTGAACAGGTACCGATGTGTACATGCAGCCAAGTGTTACGTCATCTCTCCTTTGGTAATCACATTTCCAAAGGTATTTTCAAATCACTCAGTGGATCACATAAGCAATAAGGGGTCTGCATGCATATCCACAAAGGTTGTTGTACACCTATAATGAATAGCCATCATTGCAGACTTTGCTGCGTTTGAACAGGTCTGAAATATATCTCAGGCGTAAACCCTCACTCACACTATTTAATAGAAACTGTAATGACTGTGTGTGACACAGATGACCTAGGCCAGGGATTACTGCAGTGGCTGGGCTTGTCACAAGCATACAGATGTGACCTAAGGTCTGGAAAGTGGCAGCACACTCTGGCAAAGATAACAGATGTGTTCATGGAGAAAGCAGGGTTCCCACCTATGAAATAATTGAGGTCACATGCACACATATGTATTTGCCACACAGCTACCTGACATGTGCAATGCACATTCTGTTGTCATAGTGATATGTCATACAGTAGTAAAAGCAAAACCCACAACACATTGACCAACAGTGTCACACACACACCAAGTGCAGGATTCAAACCCCTACCAAACTACTTTATGATAATAGAGCAGTACACATTAACACAATGTGAACAGAAGTAGAAAGATGAACCACTCCAGCTGAAGAGTCCTTGGTTAAACAACACAGTGATATATAAGCAAAACAAACTTCGGACTCACCACGACCAAATAATAAAACTGTAGAAAAATTTATTGAAGGTAAGCGCTTTCACGTATCTCCTGATACGCTTCCTCAGACCATAAACATTAGAATAAAACCCTAAGGTTATATAGCCAGTACAGCATCATGATTCAATATATCAATTAATCAATTTACAATCAATTAACAAATCTAAAAAAACCTTTCTATCATTTCATGAATGCAAAAGGTTGAATTCTTATCTATCTGAAAATGCCTTTGCTACCACTAGCATATTTTCACATTTATTAAAATAAAAAAGGGCAGAAGGCAAAAAACATTCCTTCAATAAACAAATTATATTAATATGGAATATATCTATTATTTACATGAAAAAATATTTATCCTAAAATTTCCTAAAACATTAAATATTATTGATGAAAAAATAATAAGTAAATATATACAAATACAGGTACTTTAGGGTATTAAAAGACAATTATAATCAAATTTCATAACTTTGAGCCCATTTAGCTGTCAACTAATATTGTATTATTTTATACAATATAGTCTATGAAAAATCCATGAAAAATCATGTTTAGTCTTTCCAGAATTCTTATAATTATAGACCAAAATGATTTGTAGAATTGCATATACATCTAACATTATTTAAAAAACTCCTCAACAAAGATCACCACACCAACCAGGGACTGTCCGTTACAAACTGGAAGAACAAGCAAAAAAACACACGTACAGTCCCAACACAGGAGCAGGCAGAGACAGTTATAAAATCCAACGCATTTATTTGAATAAAAACAGGGATAAGCGCTTTTGCGTATTAGTACGCTTCTTCAGATCACAAAATGAAATAAAGCAGCCTTATTTAAATATAACTGATTAGTCCAATTAATTCAAATCCTCCAATAAGCACTTCACATCAAATTAACCCTTAGTTAGACAGACTTCAGTAACATTGCTCCCTAATAAGTCACAAGAGTTTATACGTATAATTTAAAATAGACATATAAAATTCTAATAACAATATAGTCATATAAAACTCCTTTCCTAAAATGTTATGTGCATATATATATATAAATAACTATAATCAAATAAATAAATAAATAAATATATATAAATGGCAACTATAAATATAGATACAAGTATAATGCAATTAATGTACTAACCTAGAAGTAAATCTTAATTCATGTATAAAGTGCAATATAATAGCATATATCAAACATAAATTCCACAGACAAATGCATGGATAAAGCATAGATAAAATCCATAAGTCAGCACCAATGTGTATGAGACTATTAACTGTGATGTGTATCTTCATATACAGGACTTTAACACTGAGCGTAATGAGACATATGTATTAAGACCAGGCGGATAGTGGGCTCTTAGTTTAAATACCCACTCTAATTCTTTTTGCTCCAGGTAACTCATATAATCTCCCCTTCTCTGTCCGTGAGGTATTATCTGGAGTACTCTAAACTCAAAACCATGGTTATTATAAATAGAAACATGTTTAGCTAATGCATTTAATGGATTATTATTCCTAATGTCGTAAACATGGTTATAGATTCTTTGTTTAAAGCTCCTTTTGGTCATGCCTACATAGAATGCAGGACATGTGTGACACTTCGCTAAGTATACAAGTCCTGATGTATTACAATTTGCATAAAACCTAGGACTAAAGGAGAAATCCAACTCTGGATGTATAAAATCTTGTTCTTTCGATATATAGCCACAGTAATTGCAGTTCTTACAGGGATATGTCCCTCTTTCTCCTGATGTTTCAACACCCAATGGACTAATGCCACCTTGACCAGTAGCATGGTCTACACACAATATTCTTTTCAGATTTTTATTATTCCTGTAGATAAACCCAGGATTGGAGCCTACTATGTCCGCCGTCTTACCATCTAAAGTTAAAACACCCCAATGTTTAGCTATGATTTTTTTAATCGCTAAGCTATCATTGGTGTATGTGGTAGCAAACATAACCCTGTCAGAGGCCTGTTTAATATTATGGTCTGGTTTCCTGGTAACTATAGTGTTGGGATTTGTATCATTCATATCTGATTCTATTCCCAGTGTCTCAAGTTTGATTTGTTTTATTAACTTAGTATCGTAGCCTCTCTGGATAAAGATCAACTCTAGCCTTTCTGATTCAGCAGTCAAATCCACAGGATCTTTACAGAGCCTCAAGAGCCTCTGGAACTGACACTTCACTATACCCCTGAATATATGACGGGGATGCATACTATCATATCTTAGTATAGCATTCTTCCAACAGGCCTTTCTATGGAGGGAAGACGATAACCTGCCATTTCGAATGCTAAGATTCACATCAAGGAAGCTCACATTATCATGAGAGACTTCTACCGTGAATCTTAAATAATTAGTAGTGGTTTCTAGATATTCCACAAACAAAGAGAAATCCTGTGCACTACCATCCCAAACGATAAGGATATCGTCCACAAAACGCTTATACACCAAGCATTTCTTAAAGGAATCATGATTAAACAAGAACTCCCTCTCCCACTGGTAAACTACTAAGTTTGCATATGTATTAGCGCAGGGGGTGCCCATGGCAACCCCTGCTAACTGTAAAAACATATGCTTTTTGAAACAGAAAACATTATTGTTTAAGACCAACTCTAATAACTGGCCTACCAGTATCTCTGTACTGCGATCTATAGAGGGTAAAATCTGAAACAATTCTCTAATGGATTCAATACCCTTATCGTTTGGGATGGAGGTAAACAGATTTCTGACATCCATAGTTACTAACAGGTGTCTATCTTTAATCAATTCAACATCTAGAGCATCCAAAAAGTCCAGAAGCTGAGAGGTATCCTTCAAGATGGTCGGAATACCATTGACAAATGGCCTTAATAATTTTTCTAAAAAGACGGAGATATTCTCCGTACTCCACCCATCCCCTGAGACTATCGGTCTGAGAGGAGGTGGATGCACCCCTTTGTGCATCTTGGGTAATCCTTTTATTATAGGAAGATGAGGAGAGGGAGTAAGAAAAAATTCATACAGATCTTTACTGATCTGACGACACATTAGTAAGTCATACAGTACATCATTAATATCATTAAGTATTTTGTTTAAAGTCCCTTCATCAATACGTTCATAGGTAGAACAATCACTAAGCATATTTTCCATATAAGAATCATAATCTTGTGTATTCAGCAAAACAATACCCCCTCCCTTGTCTGCCGGTCTTATAGCAATAGATGTTTCACGGGATAACTTCCTCAATGAGGCATTCTCTTCCCTAGACATGTTGAAATACAAACATTTCTTATTGCCTTTCAAAAAATAATCATAAAGGTCCCGTTCACATAATTTAACAAAGCTTTCTATATGACTGGGTAACATGGGGGAAAAAGTACTCCTACGTTTAAACACATGACTGTCTGTTGAGTGAACACTAGTAGTCTCACTCAATGTGTCTTAAAATAAAAAAGGGCCGAAGGCAAAAAACATTCCTTCAATAAACAAATTATATTAATATGGAATATATCTATTATTTACATGAAAAAATATTTATCCTAAAATTTCCTAACACTAAATATTATTGATGAAAAAATAATAAGTAAATATATACAAATACAGGTACTTTAGGGTATTAAAAGACAATTATAATCAAATTTCATAACTTTGAGCCCATTTAGCTGTCAACTAATATTGTATTATTTTATACAATATAGTCTATGAAAAATCTATGAAAAATCATGTTTAGTCTTTCCAGAATTCTTATAATTATAGACCAAAATGATTTGTAGAATTGCATATACATCTAACATTATTTAAAAAACTATACAGCTACTAAATTCTAAAATTCATAAAACTATAACATCCTATACATAAATATGATAATGTGCAATAATTTATTATCAAAATCTGAACATCATTCTCTATCAAACTATCTACGTGTATTAAGGTATGACCTAAGTGAAACATATGCGTTCAGGCCAGGAGAATAGTGTCCCTTCAGTCTAAAAATCCATTTTAGCTCTTTTAATTCCAAGAGGTTCATATAATCACCACCTCTAGCATTTGGTTCTATAATTTGTAATACCCTGAACACAAAAGAGTGATTAGGGAAAAATTGAACTTGTTTAGCTAGGGCATTCAATTCATTTTTGTTCTTGATGTCATATTGGTGATTATAAATCCTATTTTTCAACTTCCTCTTGGTTAGGCCTATATAAAACGCTGAGCATTGTTCACAGGTAGCTAAGTAAATTAGGCCCGAACTGTCACATGTAGCTTGAAATCTAGGTTTAAATGAAAACGTCATCTCATGATGTACAAACACTTGTTCTTTTGTGATGAACTTGCAATAATTACAATGGTTACAGGGATAAGTGCCCAATCTATTTCCTTGGGTTATTGTAACTACCTTGTCTATACCTAGCCTATCACATAAAAGTCTTTTTAGATTCTTATTATTTCTATATATGAAATGAGGAGTCTTACCTACCAACTGTTGTGTACTTTCATCAGTTATCAATACTTTCCAGTTATTACTGATGATTTTTCTAATATAAGGACTGTCATTAGTGTACGTTGTTACAAAACTTAATTTTTCAGACAAACCACTTATATTCTTTCTAGTATATACAAAAGAACAAGGCCTATATTTGACTGCTATATTAGGACCTTCTATAGCACTTATAACTTGTGCTCTGATTGATTTCACTAGGTTAACATCATATCCCCTATCTACAAAAATTTTCTCCATTTTATCTGCCTCCATTCGCATATCAAAATTATCTCCACAAATTTTAGAGAGCCTGGTAAACTGACTCTTAATAATACCACTAAACACATGGCGTGGATGCATGCTGTCGAACCATAAAATTGTATTCCTCCAGCATGCTTTTCTATGTAATGTAGAGGTCAATTTTCGTGCTCTAATATTTAGACAAACATCTAAGAAACTCACTGAATCGTGCGAAGTTTCAGCTGTAAATTTAAGAAAGGTGGTAGTAGTTTCTAGATGTTCTTTAAACAGATTAAATTCTTCTATCGATCCATCCCATACAACTAAAATGTCGTCCACAAAATGTTTGTAGACCACAACTTTACTAAATGAGGGATGAGTGAAAACATACTCCCTTTCCCACTGATACATCACTAGATTGGCGTATGTGTTAGCACAAGGGGTGCCCATAGCCACACCAGACTCCTGTAGATATAGGCACCCCTCAAATGAAAACATGTTGTTACATAACACCAAATCCAGCAATTGACAAATGAGAATTTCATTATTTCTATCTATGGAGGGAAAAATTTGCATCACTTCACTTATAGCTTGTATGCCTTTGTCATTAGGAATGGAAGTAAACAAACTTTGCACATCCATAGTAATTAGTAAATGCTGTCCCTTAATTAGAACTTTGTCCATTGAGTTTAAATACTCTAAGAGTTGATATGTATCCTTAAGGATGCTCGGAATCTCATTAACTAAAGGTCTTAGTGTATTTTCTTAGTAAATGGAGATATTTTCAGTGGCCCACCTCTCACTAGATACTATCGGTCGCAATGGAGGTGGAAGAACACCTTTATGCATTTTGGGTAGGCCTTTAATGACTGGAACTTGTGGGCAATCATTAAGAAAAAACTCATACAAACTTTTCGATATTTGGCGACACATAAGTAGATCATATAGATTATCTTTGATAACAGTTGTTATGTTCATCAACTTCTCTTGATCTATTTTCAAGTAGGTATTATCATCATTTAACATATCAAACATCAACAGCTGGTAATTAGATGTGTCAAATAATGCTATACCCCCACCCTTGTCTACTGGTCTCAAGGTAATGGAGGAATCATTAATGAAACTATTTAGAGAAGATTTTACCTCTCTAGACATATTAAAATATGTACATTTTTTATTTTCACTAAGCAAATATTGGTAAAAGTCCCGCTCACACATTTTTATAAATAAATCAACATGTCCTGGCATGGCCGGAGTAAAGGAACTTTTCTTCTTGAGAAGAAAACCATCCGATATACTTCTGTTCTTAATGGCTGGCATTCTTGCATTAAAATACAATTTTAGAGCTACAGAGTGCCCAAACATACGAAGATCTATTAGTAGGTCTGATAAGACACTACCCTGTGATGGAGCAAACGACAGCCCTTTGTTCAAGAGTTCTTTATCAGAAACAGTAAGGTCATACCTGGACATATTGAAGAAGAGTTGTTTTAGGGTCTCTGTCTCCTTCTCTGGTGTGCACCACTTTCCCCTGAATATTTGCGTTTCCTGGTCTCCCAACTGCCCAATTGTTCTCGAGTTGAGGTTGTTTTTCTTATGGGAAATGGTAAAAAATGCGTGTTATCTTGAGCATTGTACTTGCGTATAGCTCCTAGGTGTTTTTGCATACTTATAGCTCGATTAGCTTCCTGATTTGGTAACGGAGTTGAAGTTACCGTTGATGAACCTGCTATTATAGGTAATTCCGGTGGCGTAGTGAAAGCTTCATCTGAAGCGTCTTCATGAGCAACTGGTATTGTAGCTAAAGTCAATGGACCAATGGGAGCGGAAGCTGCTGATGTACAGTCATGTGGCGCCAAGTTTCGAATCTGACTCTCTGCTTGTGCGCCAAGATCCACTCTCCTGGGCCAAACAAAGACGCTCCCAGTAGAAAAGTCTCTATAATCCCGTTGCAATTTCCTATGCTTAGTTTGTTGCAGCCTCAAAGCATAGGAATTGACTTGGCTATAAATGTTATCAAGCTTTTTTTGGCAAAAGTCATACGAAAGTTCTCTTTAAGTTCTTGATTCATAATGTTGACCTGAGTTAATAATTCATTCTCAAGCGGACCAAAATAGTCTATTAGAAGCTGTACATATTTAAGACTAGCTTCAAGATTTATCTCTTGCCATTTTTTGAGGAGGGTGGGGTGGCTGTCACCATAAGAGGGCATGCACAAAATTCGCATGCCACGCGGAATCAGTTTAAAATGCAGACAAGCCTCCATATGCTTACATTGCCATATTAAACTTTGAAGTTTGTATAAGTCATTTTCAAGTGATTTAACTTTAGTATTAAAGACTTCCAAATTGTCGACAATGACATCAGCAGAACTAGAACAAGGAACAATAAAGTCCAGAGCCAATAAAGGATTTGATTTATAACCTGTGATAGCAGTCCATTGTTGTTCACTGGAAACAATCCTCGGTTCCGGATTGTAATCAAGTTCCACATTTAAGTTAGCCATATCGTGTGTTGAAGTGGTGCATAAAAGTTAAAGCAAACAGAAGTAGAAAGATGAACCACTCCAGCTGAAGAGTCCTTGGTTAAACAACACAATGATATATAAGCAAAACAAACTTCGGACTCACCACGACCAAATAATAAAACTGTAGAAAAATTTATTGAAGGTAAGCGCTTTCGCGTATCTCCTGATACGCTTCCTCAGACCATAAACATTAGAATAAAACCCTAAGGTTATATAGCCAGTACAGCATCATGATTCAATATATCAAATAATCAATTTACAATCAATTAACAAATCTAAAAAACCTTTCTATCATTTCATGAATGCAAAAGGCTGAATTCTTATCTATCTGAAAATGCCTTTGCTACCACTAGCATATTTTCATATTTATTAAAATAAAAAAGGGCAGAAGGCAAAAAACATTCCTTCAATAAACAAATTATATTAATATGGAATATATCTATTATTTACATGAAAAAATATTTATCCTAAAATTTCCTAAAACACTAAATATTATTGATGAAAAAATAATAAGTAAATATATACAAATACAGGTACTTTAGGGTATTAAAAGACAATTATAATCAAATTTCATAACTTTGAGCCCATTTAGCTGTCAACTAATATTGTATTATTTTATACAATATAGTCTATGAAAAATCTATGAAAAATCATGTTTAGTCTATCTATCCACAAAGGTTGTTGTACACCTATAATGAATAGCCATCATTGCAGACTTTGCTGCGTTTGAACAGGTCTGAAATATATCTCAGGCATAAACCCTCACTCACACTATTTAATAGAAACTGTAATGAGTGTGTGTGTGACACAGATGACCTAGGCCAGGGATCACTGCAGTGGCTGGGGCTTGTCACAAGCATACAGATGTGACCTAAGGTCTGGAAAGCGGCAGCACGCTCTGGCAAAGATAACAGATGTGTTCATGGAGAAAGCAGGGTTCCCACCTATGAAATAATTGAGGTCACATGCACGTATATGTATTTGCCACACAGCTACCTGACATGTGCAGTGCACATTCTGTTGTCATAGTGATATGTCATACAGTAGTAAAAGCAAAACCCACAACACATTGACCAACAGTGTCACACACACACCAAGTGCAGGATTTAAACCCCTACCAAACTGCTTTATGATAATAGAGAAGTACACATTAACACAATGTGCTACACACATTATTGGAAAATTTCTTTTCCACAGGTATATTTGTAGGATGGTGACATCATCAGACTTGACAAAGATAAGTATGCCACTTTTAAGGTGTTTTAGTAGTCTCCAAAAAGGTTGCTCCTCTCCAAGGAGATACACCCAAACTTCACAAGTGCAGGATTGAAACACCTATGAAACTGCTTATGATACTAGAGAAGTAGCATTAACATGACGTGCTATACACATTACTGTGTGATTTCTTTTCCACAGGTATATTTGTAGGATGGTGACATCATCAGACTTTACAAAGATAAGTATACCACTTTTAAGGTGTTTTAATAGTCTCAACAAAGGTTGCTCCTCTCCAAGGAGGTATATACAAACATGCACACTTTTGTCTAGTGCAGGAATCAAACCCCTCTCTATCAACTTTATGATACTAGAGAAGTACGCATTAGCACGACATGCTATACACATCACTGGGAATTCTCTTTTCCACAGGTATATTTGTAGGATGGTGACATCATCAGACTTGACAAAGACAAGTATACCACTTTTAAGGTGTTTTAGTAGTCTCCAAAAAGGCTGCTCCTCTCCAAGGTGATACACACAAACACACACTTGTCAAGTGCAGGATTCAAACCCCCACCATACTACTTTATGATACTAGAGGAGTACACATTAACATGATGCTTTATACACATTTTTGGAAGTTATCTTTTCCACAGGTATATTTGTAGGATGGTGACATCATCAGACTTAAAGATAAGTATACCACTTTTAAGGTGTTTTAGTAGTCTCCAAAAAGGTTGCTCCTCTCCATGGAGATACACACGCACACTTGTCAAGTGCAGGATTCAAATCCCTACATAGCTACTTTATGATACTAGAGGAGTATGCATTTACTTGACACGCCATACTCATTATTGTGAGTTCTTCTTTCCACAGGTATATTTGTAGGATGGTGACATCATCAGACTAGACAAAGTGGGTTACATTAGGTGACATTAGGTGGGCTACATAGAAGGAATTTATAAACACTTTGGCCATGTGGTCATCAAAGGAGAGTTTACTATCTACCTGGGTCCCCAGGGCCATAATTACTTTCTCTGTACATACTGGATTACCACCTATGTGGTAATTTGTGTGCACTTTGTTTTATCCAAAGGGGATGACTATGCATTCTTTGGCATTCTGCTTGAGGGCATTGTTTTGACACCAGGTATCTGTCTCTGTAAGACCCTTCTGGAGGATGTCTGTGTCAGCCATAGAGTCGATTATGGACCACAGTTAACAGTCATCTGCAAACTTGTTCAGCCATACTCCTCCCATGCTTGCCTGTACCTCTGAGCAGTATCTACTAAACAGGTGGGATCCCAGAACCAAGACCTGTGGGATGCCATTTGTGACTGGTTTAGAGTCGGACATGGCACCCGCAACTCTGAACATGTGTGTTTGATCTGTGAGCCAGTTGGCCACCCATCCTGTGACATAGCTGTTAATGTTCAAGCTGGTAAGCTTGTCCATGATGACAGAGTGGGGAATGGTGTTGAAAGGTCTTAGTGAGGTCCAGTTGGGCTGTGTGGACTACTTTCACCTTCATCTATGTCCTTGGTAACTGTTTCAAATAAGTCAACTAGGTTTAGGAGGCAGGATCTGCCTTTAACAAAGCCAAGTTGGGTTGAGTCCAGTGTCTGGAGGTCCCCAATGTCTGTGTTTATGGGTTCCATGATAATTTGCTCCATAGCTTTGCAGACCAGGCTGAGTAGGCCTATAGGGCAATGGTTTCCAGGTTCTGTTGTGGCACCCCCTTTGTGGAGCTGGATGACTGTTGCTGTATGCCATTCTTTGGGTACATAGCCTGTGGTAAAGTTGAGGATGGACAGTGAATGTAGGTGAGGGTGTAGTTCCTTTTGGGGCTGGTGTAAGATGCAGCCTGGGACACCATCCAGTCCCATTGATGATGTGTTCTTAGCTTTGGAGAGGGCTGTTTTTACCAGCATGTCCATGAAATCTGGGGCTCTGCATTCTTCTGGGATGGACACAGGGCATTTTGGGGGTGATGGGGGGGAGTTTGCACTGAACTTGTCCTCCAGGATGTGGGCATGTAAGTTGGTTCAGTGTATTTCTTGCCATTTTGCAGTAGCTGACAGCATATTTGGAAGTTGCCACCTAAATGTTTGGTATAGCTAACGAAGGCTTTGTGCTTGTTATTCTTACATTCCTTGGCAATTTGTCTTTAGAAACTGGCCTTGGATTATTTTATGAGAGATCACTGTGTCTTCCTAATAATGATCAGTGATGCCTTTCCTTTTGTGAAGTTTGCTCTATCATGTGTTTGTTTCCTCCTTCTGTTGTATAGCTTATTTATGGCCAACGACCACCAGATTGGTTTCTTATTTTTGGAGGAGTGCATCTTGGTTTTATTTGGGATGTCTTGATCCATGCATCCCTGTAGATGCTCATAGAATGCACTTGTAAATCATTCAGCAGATTGCATAGCATTATCCTATAGCAAGGGGGCTTTGGAACTTTCCACTTTGGTCTTGGGATGTGTGCAGTTTGCGTTTGAAAATGTCTTCACAGTGGTTTCCTTGACTGGGGGGGGATGAGGATGTCCAGTGTGATTACGTTATGATCTGATATTACCAGCAAGGGGTTTATCTCTGTTGTGGAACACTGGTACCCCATGTTGGTGATGATCAGGTCCAGTATGTTGTCACCTCTACTGGGCATGGTGACCAGTTGTTCCAGGGCGTTTGAGTTTTTAAACTCTAAGAAACATTGGGCAAAGGATGTTGTACACAAGTAATTCTCCCACTCATTGTTTAGGTAGTTGTAATCTCCTCATATAATGGTGTTTGATAGGACCTTTATATTTTCCACTGCTCTCAGGAATACTGAGTGAGGTTCCTGAGACAAGGTAGGTGATCTGTAGCAGGCTACAATCTGATAAGCAGCTTTGCCCAATGTTAGTTGCACTTGCATGGTCTCCAAGGCCTTAAGCTGTGCCACTAACCTGAAGGTGTGGGTATCCATAAGGTAAATGGATACACCGCTTCCTTTTGTATTTCACTCGTGGTTTTGGGGCCGAAGATCAGAGGGATTGTGAATGTTTTACGTGGAGCATGTCCAACTGTGCTGTGTTTGACATAGCTTTGTGTGTTAGGCAGAGATCACCTCTGAGTAGGCGATATGCGAGAGAGTACAGCTGGAGCATTTTGAGATGGTCTGTGTATGGCATGTATTTCAGGCCACTAATGCTCTTTGCGAGGTATTGCTGCAGGCTTTCCAGTTGTTGTAGATGCCTTGTCAGGTACATAGCAAAAGGGGCATTGTACTCTATTATGGATCTAGTGAATGATGAGTAGAAGGGAACAATGTCCTCTTTTATTCTGCATGAGACACCTTTTGTGATGAGGTGTGCCACATAGAAGGATTTCCTGACTACTGTGGGGATGTGATTATCACAGGTGTGTCCACTGTCCAGCTGTGACCCTAGGTCTCTTATCACACTTTCAGTGTTAAGTATACTACCACCTATGTTGTAGTTCATGGCTACAGAGTTTTTACCAAAGGGGATGACAATGCACTTTTTGGCATTGAGCTTGAGGCCATGGCTTTGACACCAGCCATCTGGCGCAGTAAGGCCCTTTTGTAGGATGTCCACATCTTTAGTATTTAACAATTATGGCTCCTAATTTGCAGTCATCTGGAAACTTCATTAGCCACAGACCTTCCATGATAAAGTTTATTCAGGGAAGTAGATACAAAACAGGACAGGACCCAGGACTGAACCCTGTGGTACTGCACTCGTCACTGGTCCAAAGTCATACTTGGAGTCTGCTACTTTCACAGTGTGTGTGTTCTGTCAGTGAGCCAGCTGGCAACCCATCTTGTGACATTTTATACCAATTTATACCTAGTTCAGTGGGTTTATCTATAATTCCAGAGTGTGGGATGGTGTTGAAAGCCATGGCAAGATCTACAATGGCTGTGCGAACCACCTTACCCTTGTCTATGGTTCTGGTGACTGCTTCAATGTCATCTATCAAGTTTAGGAGACAAGATCTGCATTTTACAAACCCAACATGGTTGTGGTCCAGAGTCTGGAGATTACCAATGTCTTTTTTATAGGTTGTATGATGATACATTCCATGGCCTTGCAGACAGGGCTCATCAGGCTAATGGGGAGCTAGTTCCTGGGGTTCGTGGTGTCTCCACCCTTGTGTAGTGGGATAACCGTCACTGTGCACCTTTCAGCAGGCACAAAGCCTGAGGTGAGGCTATGACTGAATGTGGTATGTCTGTGTGGTGCCTGTTTGTTCTGTAGTTTGTGTAGAACACAGCCTGGGAAGTTATCTGGTCCCATGGATGGTGTGATACTGGCTTTGGAGAGTGCTTTTTACCTGTGCAGCCGTAATGACAGCAACTTTGCAGTCTTCCATTATAGAGATGTGCTCTTTCATGGGTGAGAGAGGGTAAATTTAGCACTGATCCTATCTGCCAGGATGTTGGCAATGCCAGTTGGGTCTGTATATTTAGTGACATTGAGCTGTAACTCAGAGCAGATCTGAGTGTTGCCATGACATGGACCTGTCTGTTGGGCAGAGATCTCCTGAGTAGACAGTATGCAACAGAGTACAGATTGAGTTAAATTCAGTCTTGTTGCATGGGACAACTGTTTAAGGCCAGTAATCCTCTTGTTGAGGTACTTCAATGGTCTTTCCAGCTGCTGAAGGTGTCTAGTCAGATTCATTGCAAGTGTGTTGTGGTACTCTCTGATGGGTCTGTTGACTAATGAGTAGAGGGAACCTCCTTTGACCTACATGCAAATACCTTGGCAGTTTGTGTGAACACATAGCATGATATTCTGACCACTTTGTGAATGTGTTTCTGTAAGTAGAGATGACTATCCACATATGTCCATAGATCCCTTATTATCACCTCCATATTTAGGGTGTTGGCACCTATGTGGTATTTGTATGACTGTAGCTCGAGGCCATAATTTTGACACCACATCTGTCTGACTGAGACCCTATTTAAGGATGTCTCTGTTGTCCCAAACATCGATTATGACAACTTTTTGGCAGTCATCCACAAACTTTGCTAAACATAGCCCTCGTGTGTTTGACTGAATTTCTGAAAAGTATACACCAGACAGGAGGGGTCCCAGGACTGAGCCATGAGGGACAGCAGTTGTTACCAGCTTGTACAGGAGACCACAATTCTTACCTTGTGTGATCTATCTGTACCCCAGTTGGCAATCCATCAGATGGCAGACATATTTATACACAGGTTGTTGATTTTGTGGATATGACATGTGTCTGAGATGTTGGCAAAGGGCTTTTCAAAGTCTATGTGGGACGTGTGTAGCTCATTTCATTGATGTAGGTCCTGGGTGGCTGCCTTGAAAACAGTCTAGCAGGTTTGGGAACCATGATCTGCCCATGACCAAACCGAAATTGGTAGGGTTGGGTGTTTGTAGGCTCCCAATAGCTCTGTTTATGAGTTCCTTCATGATGGACTCCATGGCCTTGCAGATCAGGCTTAATAGGCTTATAAGACAATACTTCCCATGGTCTGTTGTGCACCAACACTTGTGGAGTGTGCCAAATGTTGCTGTAACACATTCAACAGTTTCATATCCTGTACAGAGGGTGATGCTCAACAGACTGTTCAGGTGAAGGGTCTGTTTGTTCTGGAGTTCACTTATGACATAGCTAGGGAAACAATGTAATCCCATAGAAGCCGTGTTTTCACGTTTGGAAGGAGCTTTTTACCCATTCTATATGTGATATCTGTGCTTTCACGATCTCCAGGTATGATGATAGGGCCTTTTGTCAGTGAGAGGGAGGTATGTATGTATGAGCCTGTCTGACAGGATGTTGGCAATGTCAGTCATTTACAGTTTGCACTGACTCAGGACATATATGAGTGTACATTGCTATTTATGACATAGTGGAAGGAAGCGTCATGGTTCTCTATGGACTCCTTCACAGATTCTTTTGCCAGAACATGGATTGGATAATATTTGGAGGGCACATTGTTTATTGATGATACTGATTGCAGGTTTATTGATCTTCTTTGCTTTTTCACTTTCTGTGAACAACTTAAGTACTTGTGGTACATAGTTTGATTATGACAGGGTTCCAATATATTATATGTGTCTGTTTTCATATAACTGTGTGCACAAGGCAAGATTGGTGAATAGTGACAGGTTCCTGGGGTAAAACATGCAACTGCCAGATATGTGTGGCTCATTGCTGTACACAGACATGGACTAAGTGTGTGAGCATGTCCAGTATGACCTTTCAGTATGTTGTTGCCTGACATTTGCTTCATTTATTTAAGTGTGTGAGCATGCCTAGTATGACCTTTCAGTATGTTGCTGACTGAAATCCACTACATTTGTTGAAGTGTGTGAGTACACCCGGTATAGACATTTATACTATATGTGTGTGGAAAATCAAATTGTATTTTTACTGCACGGCTCAGCTTTGTGTCATAAATCAACAGGGATCATGCTGTGCCTGTGGGGCTTCCATGAGACACTTTGCATAGACTTATCAACATTTCTACATACGGGGGGACAGCTATTCTTTGTACATTTCTACCTGGGGGCACATCTGATTGTTACTGTGGGTGTTCATAGGATGAGGGGTTCACCTGACACTTATACACATTTGCTAGGCCTGCACTGCTATGTAAGGTACACCATTTCAGTCTGTACTGTTGCCTATCGTGCTGGCTTGAGGCATACTACTGTACTATAGATCTTAGCATCCAATGTCACGTATATTAGATTGCGATGTCATAGCCTACCCAACACACATCACACCACCTGGCCTGCTGTTCTCTGTCTGCATAGGCCTGTGGGGGAGGTTACCCATATGCCTCTTTAGGGGCATGATACAGCATTTCTTTGTGTTTGCATTAGTGTACAATTGTCCTGCTGTGTCTTTGCCAGTGAAATGCTGTCATGGCTTAGTGGTTCAGTACTGTGACTATAGTGCACAGTATCCTGGGTTCGAGCCCTGTCAATGCTTTTTATTTTCATGCTGGGCAGACCAGACTGCTTAAGGAACAGTAAAGCAAATATGAGCATGTTTACGTGACTTTGCCTGACTTTGCTCGACCTTGCCCAACATTGCTCATCGTTGCGCTAGTTAGCGCGGGCAATTTTGTTTACATATACTAAATAGTGGTAAAAGCTGCTTAGCACTGCTTTATATTGCTTAAAACATGGCAATCATGCCTCAGGTGGTGCTGCAGGGCTGCCTATGTCGGATGCACATAGTACACTCCCTACACATGTTTGAGAACAGGTAGTGTCAAGTTAGGCATCCCTTTTATTTTATGTGCGAGTCAGAGAGAGGTATCATTTCCAGGGTTCCTACTGAGCCAGTGTATGTGCTATGTGTTGCCTCTTTGCCAAAGCCAAGGCATACTGGGCATGCCTCCTGTTGTCTACTGGGGCAGGCTCAGGTTGTTCCTCCTCCGAGTCACGCTCTGCCTGTGATGGCCTTGGCAATGGTGGGGGGCTGTTTTGCCATGCCCCATGCTGTTCCTACTGCAGCTGATTTTGCAGGATCATGTTGTATAGCATGGCACATACCATGACAATTTGGGTGCATGTAGTTGGTGAGTACTGCAAGGCTCCACCAGATGTGTCCAGGCACCGGAACCGTGACTTGAGCATCCCAAACACATGCTCGATTACATTTTGTGTTTGTGCGTGTGCCTCATTATGGAGTTCTTGTTCAGGTGTGTGTGCATTTCTGATGGGTGTCCTCAGCCATGGATCCAGTGCGTATCCAGCAGTCCCCCACTAGGTGACCGTCAGGGATGTCCCCTTTGGCAAATGTCTGGTACAGCTGCGTCAGATACCAGATATGGGAATCGTGGTAGCTTCCAAGGCAGCCAGCACACACATTCAATATTATGCCCTGGGCATCACACACAACCTGGCAGTTGATGGAGGGGAAGCCCTTGCAGTTGATGTAGGCCCTACCCTGCTCACCGGCTGGTGCTTTGATGTGTATGTGTGTGCAGTCAATTGCACCCACTACCTCAGGGTATTCCGCTATTTGCTGGAAAAGATGCATATTGGTGGGCAATGCCTCATGGGAATTGGGGAAATATACATGATCACCGACATGTGCTGACATGGCATTGAGGAACTGGTGCAGTATCCTTGATGCTGATGCCTGTGAAATCCCCATCATATCACCAGTTCGTCTCTGGAAGGTACCTGTTGCTAGTATTCTTAGGCCAACACATACCTTAGTTTCCACTGGGATGGGTTCCCCTCTGTTGGTTCTGTGTTTGAGGCATGGCCTGCACAGCTCAACAATTTGCTGCAGGATGTCTCTGTCCACTCTATAGCGCTCCACTATCTCCAGCTCATGTAGTCCCTTGTAGGTTACCCAGGGTCTGTACACTCTTCTCCATCTCCTCACTGTGGGTTGCTCAGCAGCATTCGCAATGGCACCACCCTCAGCATCTTGCACATGTTGGCTTATAATAGCAATGGCAGCCCCTAATATTTTTTTGTCTGAGTTAAGCTTTTTAAGTTTTTACTCTTTGTATACTGCAGTGTTGCAGTGTTTTTGAGAAAAACATGGGGGAATGTTGTTTGCAGAGTTTTAAGTGCTGAGCTGGGCTGGGCTAGTGTAATGCCTGTGTAATTGGCTGATTCTGATTTATTTCACCTGGCAGCTCTGCTGGTTCTCCTTGGTTAAATTCCTACTACTTCTTTTCCTTCCTTTTCCCTTTCTGTTTCCACAAGGGGCAGCGCCGCGCAAACACAAGCACATGACCGCACACGCACGCATACAGACTTACACAGGTTTAGACGGGTGCACATGTGCACACACATGCTTACACAGGCTTACACAGGCTTAGTCAGGTGCACACATGCGCAGACAGGCTTACACAGGCTTACAGGTGCGCACACGCGTGCACACAGTGTAAGCACAATTGCAAGAAATTTCAGATATATCCACTGTGTACACCTTCGGTTTCTGGGTTTCAACTAGGACAACTGTAGACATGCCTTTTGCAATCCTGAGCAACTCATGTCAAACACAAGCCACTCTGCTCCAATAAGCTTACAGTCTTTCAGACATACCCCCTCATGATGTATCTTCTACTCTACTACTCCCCTACTCCTACACTTACACTCTAAGGTCATGGCTCACATGCCAGGGAAAATTGGGATTCACTATCCTTATCCTCATTTGCATAGGGTTGTCTACTAATGCTTGGTTACATCTCTCAAACTGAGCTTCCCCCCTTAGCAACCACTACTCAGTAGCTTTGTTGTCTTCAGCCTGCCGTTCACCTGCATGACAGAATAATATTTTTATTAAACATGTCTAGTTTTGGCTATTTTTTAATTATTTTCTGTTTTTTAAAGAGCAGCACGTTTGGGCGGAGCTGCGCTATGCTTAAACATCGAAGATCGGGAAAAAAATGATTTTTATTAATTTTCAACCTATAAAAAAGCCAATGGCCTTATATTTGGCCATTGGCATGCTTCCTCCACTGGATGCATCCTTTATTTGGAGCTGTCATAGCTCTGTTTTGCTATTTGCCGAACAGTACTCCATTACCAATGGAGTACATTTCTGCAAACAACTCTACTCTTCCATGGACAGGTTAGTGTTTCCTGGATCGCAAATTTACTTCATTTGCATAGCTTTCAGCAGTAAACGAGGTAATTTGCAAATCATAGCACTCTCCGTGCAAGAGTAGTTTTAGGAGCTCTCATGCACGCCCCTGCCAGCTATTGCTGAATCATTCGGCAGACATATTGCCTATCTGAAGTCTTACACTACTCTTAGACTCCATGCAAGCCTTCGTGAATCCGGCCCATTATGTATCTCATCACTAGTATGTCAGTATTAAACATTATGTAGCATATCACTAGCATGTCAATATTATATATTATGTAGATCATCACTAGTATTTCAGTATTAAACATTATGTAGCACATCACTAGTATGTCAGTATTAAACATTATGTAACTCATCACAAGTATGTCTGTATTAAACAAAATGTAGCGCATCACTAATATGCCAGTTTTAAACATGTAGATCATCACTAGTATGTCAGTATTAAATATTATGTAGCTCATCGCTACTATGTCAGTATTAAACATTATGTAGCTCATCACTAGTATGTCAGTATTAAACATTATGTAGGGCATCACTAGTATGTCAGGATTTTATATTATGTAGATCATCCTTGTATGTCAGTATTAAACATTATGTAGCACATCACTAGTATGTCAGTATTAAAAAAGTAGTGCATCACTAATATGTCGCTATTACACATTTCCCCAGATTCTCAAAAGCTTGCACGGTGTGCATGATTAGTGTTAGATGAAATTTTGCCAATATGGCAGCCAAGCGATTCAAGTACGTGCACATTTGATGTGCGTGAGTGCTTTAGCACTAGTGCTGCACATCCCCAGCCACCGTATGCAAATAACCCCATTTTCAGGTAAAAACCATGCAAATGAGGTAAACTTGCCATCCAGGAAGCAGGAATCATGGCGTGCAGGACTAGCATAATATGCAGAAATGTACTCAGTTAGTAACTGAGTACGGCACTTCAAACTGCAAAACAGTTATGACAGCTCCAAATAAAGGCTGCATAGCATTGAGGAAGCATGGCAATGGCCATGTAGAAGGCCAGTGGCATTACAAACAATGCCAAATGTACAAAATTCCACTTTTATGATATGTCCACCTATCACGTCCGTAGACGCATAGGACAGTGGCACGCAAATGGGACCAGTGGGGAAATAAGAAAATAATCCTAAAAACAACAGTCTAACAAAAATCAGTATTCCACCATGCAAGTCAATGGCAGGCAAAAGACAACCCGGCCAGTGAATAGTGGTTGCTAAGGGGGGAGGCATAGTGTGACACATGTAACTATGCATTAGTTGGCAATTCTATGCAAATGATGGGAAGGATAGTGAATCCTGGTTTTCTTCAGCATGTTAGGCAGGTCTGAACAGTGCATGAGCATGGATAGCTTAGTGCAAGACTAGGAGGTAGGTGACATCATGTGTGGGAGTGTCAGTGGATTGGAGCCCTTTGGCTCGGGGTTCCATCCAGCTTACCACAGCAAAGCCAAGAGGTGTGTCTAAACCTGCCCATCACGTACAATACAGTGTAAGCAGGTGTGAGCGCCATGCAATGGGATCTAAAGGAAGATAAAGGAAGTGAACCCAGGAAATAGTAGCAGTGTGCACACTGCAGTACACCGATGGCACGGCGCACCCCTGGGATGAATCTGAAGGGCAATGGAAAGGGAAAGCAGCAGTAGGAAGTTAATCAAGGGGTACTAGGTTCGCTGCCAGGTGAAATGAATCAGAACCAGCCAATTACACAGGTAGCAGACCAGGCCAGCCCAAAACACCACTATAAACTATGCAGACACCTACCCCTCTGGTTTTTCCCACACCCTACACCACCAGTGTAAACAAGCAGGGAACTTTTAACACTCACAGCAGCAAAATGTTAGGGGCAGCAATAGCTATCATACAACTTTTGGAAGAGGCTGAGGTTGGCGAGGATGGAAATGCTGCTGACCAACCCACAGTGAGGAGATGGAGAAGAGTGTACAGACCCAGGGTCACCTACCAAGGGCTACATGAGCTGGAGATAGTGGAGTGCTATAGGGTGGACAGGGACCTCGTACATCAGATTGTTGAGCTGTGCCGGCCACACCTGACACACAGAACTAATAGAGGGGAACCCATCCCAGTGGAAACAAAGGTATGTGTAGGCCTAAGAATACTAGCTACAGGTATCTTCCAAAGGCCAACTGGGGATATGATGGGGATCTTACAGGCATCAGCATCCAGGTTACCCCACCAGTTCCTGGATGCCATGGCAGCACATGTCAGTGAACACAGATATTTCCCCCTCACCCGTGAGGTGTTGGCCAGCAGTATGCGTCTCTTCCACCAAATAGCAAAATACCTTGAGGTAGTGGGTGCAATAGACTGCATGCACATATGCATCAAAGCACCACCCAGTGAGCAGGGTAGGGTTTACATCAACCACAAGGGCTTCCCCTCCATCAACTGCCAGGTCATGTGCGATGCCCAGGTCATAATAGTGAATGTGTGTTGGCTGCCCTGGAAGTTATCACAATTCCCACATCTGGTATCTGATGCAGCTGTACCAGAAATTTGCCAGTGGGGACATCCCAGATGGTCATCTAGTGGGGGATGCTGGATACACACTGGAGCCGTGGTGGATGACACCCATCAGAAATGCACACACACCCAAACAAGAACTCCATAATAAGGTTCATACGTTCATAGGTAGGTACTAGGCTATCGACCCAAGGGCCTACGTAAGCCTAGTCAACAAGGTTCCCTGGCTTATGCCACCCAAGAAAGTTATTTGGCACACGCACAAACAAGAATCATAATAGAGCATGTATTTGGGATGCTCAAGTCACAGTTCTGGAGCTTGGACACATCCGGTGGAGCCTTGCAGTACTCACCAACTACATGTTCCCAAATCGTCCTTGTATGTGCCATGCTACACAATATGATCCTACGGAAACAGCTGTAGGAGGAGCAGCAAGGGGCAGGGCCATATAGCCCCCCACCAATGCCAAGGCCTGCACAGGCACAGAGTGACTTGGAGGAGGAACAACCTGAGCCTGTCCCAGTAGGCAGAAGGAGGCATGCCCAGTATGCCCTGGCCCTGGCAAAGAGGCAACGCATAGCACATACACTGACACGGGAAGGACCCAGGGAATAGCACTTCTCTCTGACTCTCACAATGCCAAACATTACACTACCTTGGCCTAACCATGCGTAGGCAGTGTACTACGTGCATCCGACATAGGCAGCCCTGCAGCACCACCCACAATACTGGGACACCTACAGGATAAGTGACTCACACATGCCAGTCAGGAGGGGGATCACATGCCCAACACCAGTCACAGCCAGCAGAACAGGTGTAGACAAACACAAATAAATGCCATACTATGGCCTCTGAATGAGGGATATGGCTGACCCTCCCCACCAAGGCCTACATGTGTGAGTCTGTGTGCTCATATGTGTGCATGTCTGTCCATCACTAACTGTGTAGAGAGCAATGCTTTTTAGGCTACTCACACCTCTTACAAGTCAAATACCCTCCTTTGGCAAGGCTGCTGATGTCACCCACCTAGAAATACTCACCTGGGAGAACTGAAGCCCAGTAATCTCTGTAGTGCATGCTGTAACTATGTACTGCTTTAGTGTGAATTAGACCTGTGTTTGGGTTCCATCCCCCACACATGGCAGTTCTGGATGTATTGTGTGTGTCGCTGCCTGTGTAGGGATCAATGCATTTTAGGGTAGTCTCTCACAGTCATTTCAAAGCCCTACTTTGGCAATCCTGCTGATGTCAGTCAGTGTGAAATACACTTATGGGCAAGGACTACCCCAGTAATATCCATGGTGCTTAATATAACTGCATAGTGCTGTAGTGTCATACACTAGTTAGATATGGGTACTAATCCCAAACATGACAGGTGTGTGTGTGGGTGTGAGAGTGTGCGTGTGAGTGAGTTTGTAACCTGTATCCGGTGTACAGGTGGTTGTGACTGTGTGACACCTGTGGCCAATGTGGAGTGGGTTTTGCATTTTCCAATATGGTGGCCATACTATATATCACAATGTCCACTGTACAGGGATAACACATGTGATATGGCTGAGAGGCCAGGGTACAGAGCCATACCCAGACATGTGTCATCAAGGCCAGGCAATCACAGTTGGCAACACCAGTATTACTCAGAGCACACTCTCATCCCATGTGTCAAACACACACATGCCTAGGAAACAGCCAATATGTGAATAATACACTGCACATTGCCCACCGATAGTGACTATGGATTGACAGCGGTGGACCATAAATGGCATGACACCCAGTTCATCTGTCCAATATGCACATATGTGCAGACAGTGCACCTCCCCGATGTTCTTCAATGGACAACTGCACCACCTGTGGTGCCATCACATGTGACCCACAATGGACATGCCATGCCTGACAACATGCCCGTATGGACAGATGCCACTGACACTAAGGAATGCTGATAGCATGCACACCATGTAGGTGCAGGGTAAAGCTGCTGGCCATTACCAGCTCCCACCACAGGTGGGCAGGACTGGCACATCTGATGATAATCTGTGTTCACAACATGGGCTGGACACCCCAGGTGCAGTTCCACATGTCACTGTACATGCATGTGGGAGATGCGCACATCCCAGACGCAGTCCATGTCATGGATGAAGGAACACAGACATGGCAAGTGATTCACAGAAATGCCCACACACAGTAGTCATCCAGGTGACCAGATGGGGGATACAATGCCCGCCTGTGTGTGCAAATGCAGACACTACATCCCTGAGCCACAATGCAGACCACTGTCATGTGGCCTGATGCCAGGGTCCACCCATCACCTAGCCGTGGACAGCCGTCTGGTGCAGTGGAACACCACACACCTGTGCAGACATGCACACATCCATGTCAATAGTGTCACCCCATGTGTTTGTGTGTGTATTGCATGCTGGAGATGTTCACATCCACACTCCTTATAACCCCCATGGGCATACTGCAGCATGCTGTCTAATATCAGACACTTTCCCATGCCCTTCGCCCATACAGCCCCTGTATGACCTGTGTGGTGCATGGGATACCTGCACAGTGATGTGATGTGGCAATCTTACAACCAATGAGTTGTACACCTGGCCCTGCCACGTGTGTCAATGTGTGTGTGTCCTTATGGGAGTGCGACTGTGTTGACGCTGTCACCTGTTCATGCTGACAGGCACGTGTATGTCACCTACCGTACAGCTACTGTATCCCTGTTGCAGATGTCACTCCCCATCACATATATATTCTGAATGCTAAACAACAGGTAACCCATGTGGTGCATCCAATAATTGCAGCAGACTGTGCTAGCACTACATAGTTGTCAGGGGTTTGATACCCTCTGCTGCTAGGTGTGTGACACAACCATGCCTCAGTTTTACCCTCACACCCCTCCCTGACATGTATTAGCCTCTGACTGCATCCCCCACCCCCTCTCAGGTGGATGTGGAGACCTACACCTGCCTTGCTTAGGCAGCAGCTTGTGTAATGTAGATAATGCTCATGATCAGCTGATGGCTTCTGCATGAATCACAGCCCTCCCCTATCTGATTGCATGTAAAACAGCTGTGGTAACATCCCAATCATCAATTGTATGGAAACACACTCCAATACCCAGGAGCATAATGGTGGTGTTTGCCCTTGTCACCCACTGTGAGCAGGAACTAGATCTGGTGTGTGCCAAACAGCATCCCAGATGGATTACAGTGTACCTCTAACAACATACACTGTGGAAACAGTGCATCAAATGGGAGGTGGATGTGCCTGACCTGACTACAGCCTGCTGCTATACCGCATTTGGAGTAATGTTGCTTCACAGTGTTTGTGTGGATATGGCTGATGTACATGCCTCAATACCTGCCATCTCAGTTCCATGTTGATGGGGAATCACCATCTGTAGGGTCATCTGGAGCCTGGGCAGTGTTGTGTCTGTGGCTGCATGTGCCACCCTCGGAGCATCTAGCTGTCAACTGCTGAAGGTAGTGTGAGGATTGCAATCAGTAGATGGAGAAAGCTGTGGTAGTCACAGACGTCATATCCCTCAAAGGACATATGTTGCAACAACACTGTAACACAGTAAATGTATGTGGTCATCACAGCAGCATGTCAATATTGGTCCTGTGTATGTGCTCCCAGCCACACCTCTGTCAACCTTTGTACATATATCATGCATTAAGTGGTGCATATGTACTGTACACCATACTTTGTGGCTCTCCTTCTTAGAAACGGTAAATAAAGCCCGGGACTCTCTACCCTCCTACTTGATCTCTCAAAGGCCTTTGACGCTATCTCTCACAAATTACTTCTTACTAAACTGTCTCAGCTTAACTTATCTCCTTCCTTGCGGAACTGGTTCTCTAGTTATTTATCCAATAGATATCAAGCAGTAAAATGGAAAAAGGCCACCTCCTCATTCCTTAATACCCCAACTGGAGTTCCCCAAGGATCCATACTGGGTCCTCTCCTATTTAATATATTCATAAACGACTTCCACAATTCCATCCCATTCTCTAACATTATCCAATATGCAGATGATTCAACTATCATCTGTTCTGCCACATCCATCCCAGTACTACAAAAGCTTACACAAGATGCATTCTCCATCACTGAACTATGGATGAAAGAAAATCACCTTGCACTTAATGCCTCTAAAACCAAAGTAATGGTATTTACCCACTCTAAACACATCTCTATCAACACTAATTCCCTTTTAATCACCAGCCACAACAACACATCCTTGGAATTGGTGTCAGAAGCTAAGTTACTCGGGGTTCAAATTGATAGTCATCTTAAATTCAACTCCCACATTCAACTAAATATAAAAAAAAACATAAAAAACTAGGCATGCTCTACCGACACAATCGATACCTTACCCCCTCCACTAAAATCAGTCTCTCTACCTCTTTACTCATCCCCTCTCTTCTCTATGGAGCCCCACTCCTAACTAACATCCAATCTTCCCTTAAAACACAACTTTCCTCTTGCTATAACAAAATTGCTAAATTTGCTACTAGCCATAAGACTTCTACCCACCACTGTTCTTCACTCCATGAACTAAAATGGCTAGAATTAACCAATCAACCCATCTATTCTCAACTTACTCTTGCTCCCAAGCTCATTTGCAAACCCAGTCTCTGTCCATCCCTCTCCTCAGCCTTTAAATTGCACCTGCCCAGTAGAATACTTAGATCCAATAACCAAAATCTAATTGAATTGTACAAACCTAATCGTCCCCCAGGGAAACATCTCCTATCCTTCAGTCTAGCACATCTCTGGAACTCCCTACCTCCTGCCATTCGCACCACCTTCAACCACCTTACATTCAAAAAATCTCTTCACTCTCATCTACTATCCCAGTGGGAATGCTCCAGCGCCCATCCTTCTTGATCTACACTGATTTTCTCTCTTTCTCCTCCATTGGAACTTCCTTACCTCTGCTTTCCTAAAAAAAAAAAAAAAAAATCGCAAGCTACTTAATGATAGAACTGCATCTCAGTTCACATTGAAATTGCTTACTTTATTTAGTCTGTATCATCTGTAATGTTTATCACCAGTTTCCTTCTACCAGAAATTGTATGCTCTAATGGTGTAATTGTTGTACATATTGTAATCTAAAACCTTTTGTAACCTTGTTTATGGAGCTTTTCTCCCCAGGACTCCATTGAAAATGGGTTCATCTTGGCCCAATGAACTATCCTGGTAAACCAACTGCAAATAAATAAATAAAATAAATAAATCATATCTGAGAACAAGCCATGGATATATCTGACTGCTACACGTCATGTACAGTAGGGGTTACATTACATTACATTACCTGCACATTCTGAGGATGTTCATACAGTACTGAGGTCTGTGTACCCATAGTGATTGTCGACAGTGTGTGTAGTGTTGATATGTACCTTAGCCTGTGTACAGACTATGGTAGTTGACATTGTCCTAGTTCCCCTACTTGCAGATGTTACATGCTGCCCCACTGTATGGTACTGTAGTGGTGTACATGTTTGTAGGGCTATAAATTCATGTGTCCCATACCACAGACACCCACCAGACCAAACTGTGTAGCGGGCTAGTATATGTAGGGAAGTCTGTGAGTGGCACATATGAGGATGGTGTCAAACACATAGTCCCTATACTGTCATACCTTGCTAGCTAGCCATATGTGGCTGTGACTGTATTCACAGTTGTTGTTGATATGCACTGTCACACAGGTGTATCCTACCCTGTGCTGTGACATGCCTGTGGAGACTGCTGTGTATGCAGGTACATGTGCATTCCCCCTTGGGAGGTGTAGGCCAGTGTTGAGTCAGTGTGCCTGCAGCCTTTCACAGTGCATTGTGACATGCCTAGCAGCTGAGTGTAGCTACCCAGTGGGATGTCATGCAGATACTAGCCAGCTGTCCCACTGCTGGGCCTCCCTTAACAGTCATGTATGTATGATGGGCATCTGTCCCGTGTGTGGGCAGCAGTGCTACCGACAGCATGTAGCAATACACCATACAGGAAAAGTGGCACACTCAGGGCAGCCTCATATCCATTGGAAGATCAGGATGTACAGGCAAACTGCGAGTGGAGTTGTGTTATGCATTGTACAGTACTGGTGTTACAGGGTGTGGGTGTACATACTAGTTTGACATGGAATGCAGTCCATCTGCATAGCACACAACTGTGGGCCTACCCTCATGCTGGAAAGAGCTATGCCTATTATGTCTTGTCTGTCCACCACACAAGTCTTGTGTCAGATAATACACTGGCAGTGTGTGTGTTGCTTGTTACCGGTACATGGCTACATCCATGGCCATCCATACCAGCAATTCCCTGACTAAGGGTATGTTATGGACTATCCTGTCACACTTGCACCTTGCGTAGTGTATGGCAATAGTTGTACACATATGTGCCTGTATTCCAGCCTCTGTCAATCACCTACATACCAAGCTGTCCACATATGTCATGTTGTTGGTGGTTGATCCATAGTGGGCTGGTAGTATAACACACTGCCATGTCTGCCATCAGTCCACTGCCATTGTAACCCCCACACATATGGTGGGGCTGGAGCAATATATGTGTGGGCGCCACCTACACAATGCATGTGTGCCCTCATGCACTACAGAGCCCAGTGTATGTAACAGTGGTATATGGCCCTGTATAATTGAATCCAGGGGGGGACCCCCTGAAAAGACCTAGGTTGCTACAAAATGTGGGGTTATCAGGGCTGAGTTGCCTTAAGGTATCTGGATGTACAGTACCACATACTTCACCTATATACACATTACTGTCATGGATCTGGGTACTGCAGGACTATTGCTCCCTGCCATACAAACTGTTCTGTGTGTTGGTGTGCAAGTGATGGTGTAATTTATGCCAAGTTATGTAGCAGTTACAATCCATGTGGTCATAAGACATCTATGCCACCTACTGTGTCTGTACAGTGTGTCGATAGAGGCTGCTGAACTACACACCTAGAGTACATACTGTTGATTGTTAGGTATCCTGTGACCCAGTGTGTCTTTCCTATTGTACAATGTGTATGGCTTGGCCTGGACAGCAACAGCTGTGAAACTTTCCAACCTACTGTATGAGTGTAACTGGTCCACTGTAGCATCACTCAGTTGATATAGTTGTCAGTGTCTGAACAGCTATATGGCATGGCATGTAGAGCTGTAATAGTACACGATAACAGGTTACCATGTCAGCATACCTGTGGGTGTTGTTTTGCCTATGACCTCTCTGTGGGTGTATGTTACAGGCAACAATTGTCATTTGTATGGGTGGCACATACAGTGTCCAGTCATTCAGGGGTCATCTGTAGGCATAGTGGCTGTTCCATATTGTGTGCACCTACCGCTTATGTTTCATACTGTACAGTAAACTGTGTGTGTATATGTAGTCACATGTATATGTACAAATATATATATATATATATATATATATATATATATATATATATATATATATATATATATACACACATATATATATAATCATGTATATGTATACCTGCATCTGCATATTTGTGTCTGTGTATCTGAAGCCTGGTAATGTTGATGGCTTCCACATAATACATTCCCCATGGGAGCCAGAATATATTGCACGATATGTTACTAATAATAGCCTGACATCATACAGGTGGGATGTAGTACAGGTAACATCATGTGTCCATGTTGCCACAGGCCCTGGTTATGGGTTCACCAACACTTGGAAGTGTATTGCAGGGCAGATGTGTTTGGCTGGGGGGGATACCTACTTGTATGACCCGTATAGTGTGTGGTGCCTCTCAACCCCATTAACATAACATGTAGCCTGTTACACTCCACTCCCTAACAGCTACATGTGCCTTGCAGAACCAGCACAACAGTGTTGCACCAATGGGTCAGTAGGCATGGGAATCCCATTGAGGTCTGCCACATGTGTGTATATGTGCATGTGTGCATATCTGTAGGGCACACCGGTCTGAGTCCACATACTCCTATTACAATACACATTGCCACACAGTAGTACGGATATTGTTGTTGTCACCCATAGGTGTGGCAATGCAATGCAACACCCTACTATGCCTGTGGCATGTGCATCACATGCATATCCCTGTGGTACCACTGTTGTGATATGCAATGGGTTGTTTTTGTGTCATAGCCACTATGTGTTAGTGGGTATGTCAGAGTATCTAGATGGGTTCTAGTGTGTACAATACCCAGTAGGATATGTGAGTGCTGTGTACACTGTCTTTACACCATGGTACACCTGGTATATAGCCTACGTACCACTCGCAGGAGGTCAATGTCACCATCACCCATACAGGTAACAGAAAACAGGATATGGCCCAGTTACACATGTGCTGTGTGCAGCCTACCTGTAACACATTGGACACATGGACTAGTTAGTCATCAACTATACAACCAGGTCTCTAACATGTGTGTCTACCCATTATGTGTCGGTCAATGTGTATGTGATGGTATGACTCACTATGTATTCACCATATACAAACATTACATCCCCCATTACCATATTGTGCATGTCTGTGGATGGTCTGCATGTAGCACGTGACTTGGTGCACACCTCACCCTACAGATGGTTTTGTGTGTACAATGACAGCCACACAGTACAGTAGCACTACATACCCAGGTTGGGGTGTAGACACAGTGTCGCCAAGTCAGGATGTGTGTGTGTGTGTGTGTGTGTGTGTGTGTGTGTGTGTGTGTGTGTGTGTGTGTGTCTGTGTATGTGGATGGGTTGACATTAGGGTGCAGATCATACCAGTACCAGCAGGTCACTGGTTACATTTGCACGGCCAGTAGCTGTTATACATAGCTGTGGCATGCGTGCAACTGTACACCACATATGTCACAGCCATGGTGTTACCACACTGACATACTCCTGTGGAATATGACTGCGGACTATCCTCCTGCTGAAACATGTATGTCTACAACACAAATGGATGACATTATAGATATATCAATTGGTGTTACCAACAGCTGGGATGCATTCTAGCTGTATGGCTACACTACTTGACATGTATGCAGTGCATATTAACTCTGACTATATTCTACACTGTAGTACATTGTGGCACTCTATTACAGACACCATGTGCATCAGAACCATGTTAGTCTGTCCCTGCATCGATGTTATGGATGACAGGGATGTGGCACAGGTATCATCATATGCACAGGATGTGTTGCATGTGTGCCAGAGGCCGAGGGTGGTCTAAACATGTGTCACCATGTGTGTGGGTGAGGGGTGTGGTTCCTTGATTGGGGTGTGGTGGCATGGGGACGCTCTAGGTGTGGTTGCATAGTGTGTTGGTATGCATACATACAGTTCTGCCATGTGGCTGCCCCACATGGGTAATGTTGGTCAGCTGCAGACCATACCTGACAGGGTGTGCAGTTCAGTGCCTCTGGCCATGGACGTTCTGACTGTGCCTGCCAGGGGTTCCATAGGCACGTGCAGGTACAGACCCTGAGGTGCTACTCTCCCCTGAAGATGACATATGTCCACTGGAACCATGTCCCGCCTGGGCCTGGCCAGGGCCACGTGCACATGGCCTGCTGTGGTGTGGTGTGGATAGCAGCTCCATGTGGTGTGCTGGGGCTGGTACTGCCACTACGGGAGTGGCTGTGCTTCCTGGCACATCCAGGTTGACTGCCAGTTGCTGGTGTCTCTGGCCTATGTCCATGCAGATTTCGCACCACTCCCACCACACGTTCTAGCACAGACATGCCACGGTCAAGGAGGTCAACCATCTCACCCCATTGTCTATCCATTACCTCAGTATATTCACAGAAGGCAACAGCGAGTTCATGGCAGTTGCTACTTACAGCTGCAAAAGCAGACCTCTGCAGCCTCAGGACCTGTCTGGAGTGCATTTCCATATGTGCCTGTGCCTCCATTACAGCTTGAAACATGCTCCTGGTGGTACCAGTTGTGGCACCTCTGCTAGGGACAGGATGACCTGCAGTCCTCCCACGAGCACCACAGTACATCTGCTGATGTGGTGGCCTTCCGGACATCAGGCTATGCCAACTGTGACCCGACACAGTTGGCATGGACACCACACTTTCCTGGCCATTACCACCAAGTGTCAACTGTCTCTCTGCTATGGCCACATGTGATGGGGTTTGTAGGGGCACTGTAACTGTGTGTGGGCTTTGGGTGGCTAGGAGGGTGATGACACATGATGGTGCAGTGTCGGCCTCTGACAACCCCACCTGTGCCTCACCTGTAACTTCATCATCATCGGTGTCTGTAGGGACACCTACCTTGGTATGCGAGTAGGAGGGACCCTGACCCACCATGCAACCTGTAGGGGAAACAAATACACACATTAAGACCTGCACAGCAGTGGATAACAGTATACACACTAACACACACTCACACTGGCAGCCACTTTACAGCCTCACCTTCCCTGTGTTTGCAGACAATCCCACAGTCAGTTGCATATGTTCCCCTTCCTGCACGGCACTTGCTAATACACACACATCACTACAGCCCATTAACATATCATCCCTCTCCATGCCTACATGTGTGGTTACCACACCTGACCTGTTACTCCATTGCCTCCCTGACCTGGGTGGAGTAGGTTGTACATGGCTTCATAGCTGTCACCCTGTATTACCCTGTGTATGGGTAGTAATGGTGTACGATGTCCCTATATGGTTGGGGCTGCTACATTCACTACATATGTGACACACCAGAGCCTCATACTACAGTCTTGCTCAGTCCATGTGACATCTGCTGCACAAGCGACCCATCATGTGGACGACAGTATTACCTGGATACACTCACTGATGTGCTGTGGTAATTCCCCTTTGCATTTGTAGTGCTGCATATGTGGGAAGCCAGTTACCTATCTGCTGTTGGCAATATGATGTGTATACCTGATATGTCCTGCACCTTCCAATGCATGGTCCATGCTACAGCCCTTATTATGCTATCAGCTGTCCTGTGTTCACATACCTGACAGGTTGTCCTGGTGTCTCATGTCTCACTCCATGTATGGCACAATCCCAAGGGGAAGTATTGTCATGGGGTCAACCCCACTATCGCCTGTGCATACATGGACACACACACACACACACACACACACACACACACACACACACACACACACACACACACACACACACACACACACATGCAAACACAAACACACAGACATCTGCCATGCATCATTCACACTCCACTAGATTGCACCTATGAACACAATCGAGTTACACACACTCCTACATGTGGAGTTGCACAACATTTGTACACACAGTCCTCCCATTACCCTTCTGTCGACATGCATTACACATGGAGCTCAACAGCATGCAGTGCAACTATGGTGACATCATGCTAGCAGCAGTATGCATGTACAATGTGTTACTGTGGCTTGTTCAGCACCCTGCCTAGTACTGTGCACCATACCTCGCAGGTGTAGGACACTATTGATGATCTGTAGTACTGTGCCGGTTATGTCAGCTCCACTGCTCACAGCCCCTGTGTGTTGTAGCAACACATGCCTGGGATGGTATGTGAACAGCTATCAGTTGTGGATGCCTGATGTCTGCATTACAGATCACAACATCAGCAGTGCATGTATGACCAGTACATGACTATTACATTGACAACCAGTGGACCTTACCATGGCTGTGAGGGGTGCCCTACACATGTCCCAGACCTCTGCATGGTTGCCAGGTCTACTCATGTGCACATCCGTTGGTGTGCACACACTGCTGTGACAAGTACTGTGGGGTCAGGGTTACATCTGCAATGTTTACTTAACCTGCCTGTGTGCAGCTGCAGGCATGGTGGTGATGAGTCACACATGTCCTTACTGTAGGCCATGTGTCCTGCCACATGTCACATTCCTGCGGACACATTGCACATTGACAGAATGTTAGTTATCTTGCATGTGTCTGTTGTACCCTTCCGATACCCCAGCATGGTCTCTACTGTGATGCAGTGCATCTTTCAGCAACAAAACATGAACGTGTACAGCATGCAGTATGGGTAGATGTGTTATATGTGTGCACGGGGGATATCCCATAGCTATTACATGCCCAGTTAATCATCATGCATGAACATGAACCATATTACTCACCGGTTATGGGCTGCTGCTGTGGTTGTAACCTGGATGAACCTACATAGGAGTATGAGAAAGCTGATGTTAGTGACCACAGCTGTGGCATTCATAACAGGTGAGTGCAGCATTACGTTACATCAACAGTAGAATTACACAATATTACAGCTTCTACACAACTGTTTATTACTACTACACAGCAACAAAGTATATAACATCTCAGTTCTGCATGATGCACCTATACAGCTGCAGATGCATGCACACAAGTAGTGTACCAATGTGCCCTGGGGCCTTACTTGCATGCTCCTGAGCTGGTGTGTCATTGGCACCCACCTCCAAGATGTGCCCTGCCAGGTGTTGGTGTTACAGGCAGGCAGGTGCCACTAGGTTGCTGAAAAGCTCACCCACACGGGTGAGTTGCCCCCCCATTGCAAGGTGATCCCCCCTTACGGCAGCTGCGCACCGATGTACATGACAAAGCAGGTCGGTGCATTGATGCCGGACCTGCTCATAGCTGCGGTTCTGCAGTCTGACATCATTGACCCTGTGGACTAGCTCATTCCACAGGGTGGTCCTCTCCTGCTGGTCATGGGCTGTCCAACCAAAAAGAAGTGCATAGTGCTTACCAGGTGGTCGATGACAATAGACATTTCTGTGGCACTGTACACAGGAAGGCGACAATACAACATGATTCCTGGAAGACATAATGATGGAAACAGGTATGAGCCACCCTTACAGCAGGGTTACCATAGTTCTTAATACACATATATATCTCTCCCCACCATATCAGCTACAACAACACGTTCACAGACTGCAATTGTTATGTCAGCGGCTTACCTACCATTGGGACATATGTTGTATTGTACCAAGCTTTGTGCTATGTGTATGTGCCACATTTTGTGCTATGTGTTTGTAGCCATGCTCCCTGTGGGGACACTTATCTTTGCTGGCCTGTTACAGACTACTGCACCTGCATGCCATTGTCAGTGCCAATATATATATATATATATATATATATATATATATATATATATATGTGTGTATGAATATACATCTATGTACATATATGTGTAGATATATGTTGTATGTTGTTAATATACCTATGTCTATATGAATGTCTGTATCTGTACACATACACATCACAGTCCGTATCACACAGATATGTGGAGTACATACAGACATCCGGTCTGCATTCTGTAACCATCTTTCATTCACAGTTGCACTGTTCTGCCTTGCTGCAACACAGACAGGTGCCACATGTGAACACAGCTTGGTAACTATGGTGTGAGATTGCTGGTATGCCACACCTATGGCATTTGTGCATGCTGCATTACACATTCACGTGACTGTCCTGCAAGTGCTGTGCACTGACACACGTGTCTATCATGATGGCAGTACATCCACCAACAGCTATTCTCCACACTAACATAACATACACAGATATTATGGCTGACATATTTGTCATTCATTGCTGATCTGCACAGTTGGTGGGTATGTACACTGCTTACAGGGATAGACAATATTGCCCAGAGCAGTTGTTCAGTGGGACATCATTACAGGGACAAGTACAGATGGCACATATCAAACAGTCTACAACATACATCCTATTAATCTATACCACATTCTACATTAAATTACATACAGCTGTATTTTACATACCTTTTAGTGTTTGAATGGATGTGACACCTTCACCGTTGTGGCCTGTAGTACTGTGTTCCCCACTGTGTAAGTTCCATGGTATACATATGTTTTAAATATTCTGTTTTCTTTGGTTGGTTTCCTCTTCTTTTCTCTCTCTCTCTCTCTCTCTCTCTCTCTATCTATCTCCCTCTCCAGTTGAGCGAATGATTTGGTTTGAATGGATTACAGCATGGCTTTTGTAGGTGATGCACATGATCAGGTGATGGGCTCTGAACCAATCAGTGTGCAACAGTTGCTGACTGCGTGCAGTCTGCTGTGTAATGATTCTGTTAACCATCGTCATGGCAACCCAGTACTATAAAAATGCTTACTCATGTGGGAGTTGTCCCTTCACCTTTCCAATATGGAGGACATCCTTCCTGTATGTTGGCAGCAGTGTTACAGATGGCAGGTTGCGGTACCTACTACAGAGGGACTTGCAGACACAGGACAACTACACATTCTTAGGTTGTTCCAGACCTACAGACACAGTGAGTGGTGTTGTTATGTGCTTTGTATATTGCTGGTCTTGCAGTGTATGTGTGTACATAGTAGTTTAGGATGGAATGCAGTCTGTCTGCATAGCTCTCAACAGTGGGCCTATCCACATGATGGTCAGTGGATTGTCTGTTTGCTTTTGCCTGTGCACCGCACAGAGCTTGTCCTAGATATATCCCCGGCAATCTGTCTGTTGCGTGCTATCAGTACATGGCTACTTCCAGTTCTATTCCTGATGTGTTATTCCTGCATAAGGGTATGTTGCATTGAATCTTGTAACACCAGCAATGTGCAGGGTGTGTAACTGCAATATTATGGGTATGACCCTGTGTTTCTGCCTCCGTCCTCCACATATATGGCTGGCTTTGTCCTGCTGTGATATGGTTAGGGGTTGTACGGTATTGGCCTATCATAATATACTGCTGGCATTCCTGCTATCATCCCAGTCATATCGTGGATGCCCACGATATTTGTTGGTCAGGGTCCATACATGTGACAGATACATAGACATTATCACATGTAATAATTGTCCTCCTAGGCCTTGACTATGGGGTGTAACTGGCGGCTGCTGACCTACATCAGTTATTGTTTATTGTTACCTATCTTGATGGCAAATCTTTTGGCCATAGTAGTGTGAATTGACAGGCCTGACCTGGACAGCATAGTATGTTATACATCCACACTGTCTGCATCTACTTTTCTGTCTGGGCCTTGCATTCATCACTGATTACATAAGTGCAGATTTATGTGCTGTTGGTAATGGCATACATTATTGTAAAATAGGTTGTGGGCAGCCACGGTGGTGCAGTGGTTAGCATTGCCGCCTCACAGTAAGAGGTTCTCTGGTTCGATCCTTGGCTGGGTTGCCTTCTGTACGGAGTCTGTATGTCCTCTGTGTGGTCGCGGGGGTTTCCGCCGGGTGCTCCGGTTTCTTCCCACATCCCAAAGACATGCTGTAGGTGGATTGGACACTCTAAATTGGCCCTAGGTGTGAGTGTGTGCATGTGTGTGCCTTCTGTGGAAGGTTGGGCGCTAGGCTGGCAACTTGACACTGTAAAACTCCACTGCCAATCATGAGTGGACAGGTGATCCGCCGTGGTGACCCCTAACCGGGAAAAGAAGAAGAAGAAGACACCATTACAGGTTGTCTGTGTATACATATCGGTGTGTCGTCTCATGTCCTGTGAATAGTGAGTGAGCTATGTGTAGTTCTGTACTCCTGTTCAAGTGTAAATGTCATTTAGTAGGTTATACAGCAAAACGGTTATGTTATACTGGTTTCACACAGGAAATGGAATGCACTGCAGTGGGACCCGAACCAGGAATGTGTGCACGATAGGTGGATGCTCTGTCCACTACACTATTGCAGCTCTGTGTAAGTTGCATATTCCTACATTAATGTCATACCCATGCTCCCTTTCCCCAGCCCCCAAGCTCCACGTACTCAGCATCCATACATTCTGCAGTTGCTAGCCCTGCCATACCACACCTCCATACATTTCCCTCTCTACATGTCGCGGTAGTCCTCCATATTACTGTCTTGATGCAACCTTCTACAAGCTCTTCATCAGTTTAATCCACGTACGTTCAAGCCTTCCCTTCATCCACCTCTGATACTGGTGGGAACATTATTGTGACCCATAACGCCTGGTACGTCCCAGCAGGGATGGACCTGTTGTTGTGTCACGAGTACACTTTGCTGGTCGACACTGTTTCTGCCATTGGTAGTATCCTGCAAGGGTTTTCAGATGCAGAAGTTTGCTCACACATCAGATCAGCCTCATCTCCTGCTTCCGTGGATGAAACACGCCCCCATGTCATGGCCCATTTTTCATTCCTCTCTTCAGTATTATACGACACTACTGTTCTCACAGTACGTGTGGACAGGCACTGTTCATTGGTACTCATAGACTGCTCGGAATACTGAAAGTGAGCACTGTGCACATGTTTGCTGGTATTAATGTACATGCTTACATACATTTCCTATACTGTTGACTGACTGTGCTGGATGATATGTTTGTGATAGCAGCTGAATGTATATTTGCCATGCCTTTGTGGAAACTTACTTGGACTATAGTGTGCAGGGGGTACCTGGGAGTGCTGATTATGTTGTTACAGGCCGTGATGAGGGCTGTGGGCTACAGCGTGCCAAAGGCACTGTGGGGGAAGTGTAGGCAGGTATGTGCTGGTGTGCACTAGGCTTGGACTTGATGAACTCTAGTTATGTCATCTTACACATGGTTGGCCTCCACATTGCTTAACCACTGTGGGCATTGCTTACTGCCGCCCGCACAGGCGTACTCCCACTTGCTGCTGCATATCTCCGTGCTACTTCATGTACATGTTGTTATTATACATGCTTACGTCAGGTGTACATGTCAGGTATGACTGTTCATGAAGGTCAGTGTAAGGTTAAGTGGAATTCCAATTTAGCATTTCTGGTAAGGCTACACTTAGGTATTCGGGTTAGGTTTAGTTATGCCATACCTGTGTTGTAGAGTAGATGTGAATAGTGGAGGTGTAGGTGGGTAGGTGGAGGGGGGGGACATTTTAACTGTATAGTAGGCCGTTCAACTGATTGATGGGGGAGCGGTAGTGCAGGTTTGCAGGGTGTTGGGATATGTATGCAAGGCAGGACAGGAGGTATCAGTGTCAGTAGCTGGTGTAAGGGTCTGGAGTGTTGGGGGGTGGCGGATTTTGCAAGGTAGTGATCCCAGTGTGCTTGGGATTTCCCTTCATGTGTTATTTACATGTGTAGTCTGGGACAGCTGCGGTAGTACACCTGGGTTGGGGGTTCCAGATTCTGCCAATATAGTTATGTGGAGGGTGTCACCTACCTGTGACTGTGAACATTACTATGAATGCAACAGGGGTCGATAGGTAAGTGGTGTTATTGGGCCACACAGAGGGGCTAATAGTGGGGATATGTCCAGGGATGTGCAGGATGGCTGACGGGAAGGTCCATAGCTGGCCAATTCTTCCACAGCGACAGCTGTGTATATAGCCTGCATTCGACAGCTGTGTACATACCCTGCATTTGGGGGTAGGTCTGGACAATCACACCCGTGGGTAGAGGGGAGGACAGCAACATAGCTCTCAGCCAATCAGAGACAAATCTCAACAGACTCAGGGACAAATCCTCAAATAATGAGGGACAATCTTTAAATATTTGTACTATTAGCTTGAAACATTTGCAGATTAAGAGACTGTGGTGTAATATAGATATTCTGACATAAAACATCTATAACTCTGGATTACTATCATTATTTATTAAGGGAGACTCACCACCTTTTCTTCAGCAGTCACCAGTTTTAAGAGTGATTAAAGGGACAGACCTACAATCAGAGTCTATATCAGGGATGTCCCTGAAGATCGGGGACAGTTGAGAGATCTGGACAGCAATCATACCTTGTGATGCCAATTAGTTCGGCTTACATGCTTACAGTGGGGTGTTGCGACCATGTGTTCTTTGGTGTCATTTAGTGGGTTTGCAACAACACATCTGGTTATACTGTCCTTTGCCAAGTCAACTAGACTTTGCTGCAGTGGGACTCATACCAGGTGTGGCTGCTCGTTAGGTGTTGGCTCTGCCCAATGCACACTATTGCTTACATCCCTGGGGTGGTCCACATAGATCCGGTCCAGCCAACGCCTGCACAGCTAGGCCCATAATGTCATACCCATAGTTCCCAGACCGCACTTCCTCTTCAGCAGTCTTCCTTACCCGGGTGCAGGCTGGGTCTAAACACACCACTACACACTGCCAACTCTCCACTTCTCAGGACCCATCACATATGTTGTCTCGCCCCATGGGTCATCAGGCTTCCCCAATCTTGTAGTCCAGGAACATGCGTGCCCTGACGTAGGTTATCCATGCAATGGCTGAAGCCCGAATAGCCATTAAATTTTTGGCTTGTCCCGCAAGGGATATTCTTGTCTTTGTTTCAAGATTAGACTTGACGGGTCCCTCCCACTGGTAGTATCCTGCCTGTAGTCTGGGAAGCAGTGGTTTGTTTACTTTTATTGTGTGTTTGTATGTTTCACCTGGCAAGCTGGGGGGGGGGGGTAAATGCTACGTGTTACACGTTTGTTTATTGGGCCTCTCACCCCCATTGGCATGGCCTGTGAACACTTGTAATTATATATATGTGCATATTTACACACACACACAGACATACACACACACACACACACACACACACACACACACACATATATATAAATATATATATATATATATATATATATATATATATATATATATGTTTGTGTCTTTCGGCTTTTCCCGGTTAGGGGTCACCACAGCGGAACTCCAGTCCGCTAATGATTGGCAGTAGATTTTTCTGGCTTGCCGGGCCTAACGCACAACCTTCAATGATGGAACGCCCATTCACACATGTCGCTACACAGAAGACGCTCTAACTGAGAATCGAACGGGCAACATCTAGCTGTGAGGTGACAACACTACTGCAGCACCACAACCGCAGTATCTCTCTCTCTATATATATATATATATATATATATATATATATATATATATATATATATATATCTGTATTTGTATGCATACATTTATATATATATATATATATATATATATATATATATATATATATATATATATGTATATAACGACATATGGATGTATGGGTGTCTGCAGATGTATATATCTATATGTGGATATTTATATATATGTCTGTCTATGAATGTATACATTTGTACCGCAGAGAGGGAGTGGTATATCTCCATGTAGTTATGGGTATATATATACACACATACCTCTACATATTTACATCTACATCTGGTTATACCGTTCTCTGCCATGTAAAATAGACTGTGCTGCAGTGGGACTAGTAGTGGGAGTGTCTGGCCATTGGGCTGCAGCTCTGCCCACTGAACACAATTGCTTACATCCCTGGGGCAGTCCGCTTAGACCCACTCCAGCAAACACCTACAAGGCTAGACCCATAATTACATACCCATAGTTCCCTCACCAGCGCCTCTTCTACAGCATTCATCCTTACTCTGGGTGCAGGTCGGGTCTAAACAAGCCACTACACACAGCTCAGTCTCCACTTAACGGGACCCACCTTGTACATTGTCTCAACCCATGGGTCATCAGACTTTTCCACCCTTGAAGTCCGGGTATGTACACGCCCCACATTGATAGTTCATCCACAGGCTTCCTCCTATAAAAAGATATTTTTGGGGTGTTCCAAAAGGGACGCACCTGTCTCTTTTCCAAGATTAGGCATCTCGGGTCCACTGTGCCCCCCCATCATATCCTGCCTGTGGTCTGGGGAGCAGTGGATCGTTTACATCATTGCTAGTATGCCAGTAATAAATATCATGTAGCTCATCACCACTATGTCAGTATTAAACATTATGTAGCGCATAACTAATATGTCAGTATTAAACATTATGTAGTGCATCACTAGTATGTCAATATCAAACATTATGTAGTTCATTACTAGTATGTCAGTATTATATATTATGTAGATCATCACTAGTATATCAGTATTAAACATTATGTAGCTCGTAAGCCACAGCAATAATAAAATATGTATAACCACAACGGGAGGTACATTCCTGTCAAAAAACGACAATAAATACATAAACTTTAACTCCTGGACAGGAACAGTATCAGCAGTTTGCAAGCTTTCACCACTTTTAAATGCGAGCAATATTAACGTCCATATAACTCAATATTGTTGGATAAAACTTCTTTTATTCGGACAAAGAGTAAGCGCTTTCACCATCAGGCTTCTTCAGACTGCAACACTCACATACATCAATGATTTTATATAGTAATGCAAAGTGAATGAAAAAACTGACGTCTATATTTTCTATTAACTTTTAAAGTAGCAGAACACAAGAGTTTCTCAGTGCATAGCTTAGCACGAACAAATACATAAGACCTGGTCTCACTTATCACATAAATAACAAAACACTGTACCTAACTACATATATCTGCACAAAAACAGTAATTTAAAAACAGCTTTTAGAACTCTTTGTAATGCATACACCATCTATTAAACTTATTCTAAATACTTGTATAAAACTATAAAAAGTCATCTAATAGACTTCCTATCTTATAAAAAGTATGGAAGGTATATTTAGTTTAGAAATAAAATATCCTAATATACCATAATATACTCATTGTTTCTAAAAGCGTGTAGTGCTAATTCTATTTAGGTTTGGGCAATCTTCTTTTCTTTAGAATGGGCTTTAAATTCACTTTATCATTTAGCCCAGAATATTGATCTGCTCTGCAACGTATAATCCAACGTAGTTCACATTCTTGGGTATAATTATCTAAGTCTCCTCCTCTGATGTTTGGTCTAATTACTTGTATAACTCGGAAACCAAACGTGTGTGTATTGCCCATAACATTGCAATGCTTAGCTAGTGCATTGTTTTCAGAACCTATACGCATATGATAGAGATGTTCTCTAATGCGTTCTCTAAATTGTTTACAGGTTTTTCCAATGTAGAACACTGGGCAAAGTTGGCATGTTGCTAGGAATACCACGTTGGTACTATAACAATTTGTTCTAGTGTAAAAAGAAAACTCTTGACCAGTCACTGGATGTTTAAAAATATCATTCTTATCTATGAACTTACATTGATTACATTGCTCACAAGGAATAGTGTTATAATTGTAATTGTTGGACATAGACTCACATATAATCATCGGATGATGACAAAGCAACTGCTTCAAATTCCTTTTGTTCTTATATGAAAACTTGGGTCTATCACCTACTATACTACTTATATCATTGTCCAAGAGAAGTGTCTCCCATCGATTTTCAATAATGACTTTGAAGCAGTTGCTTTGTCATCATCCGAATAATATATGTGAGTCTATGTCCAACAATTACAATTATAACACTATTCTGTGTGAGCAATGTAATCAATGTAAGTTCGTAGATAAGAATGATATTTTTAAACATCCAGTGACTGGTCAAGAGTTTTCTTTTTACACAAGAACAAATTGTTATAGTACCAACGTGGTATACCTAGCAACATGCCAACTTTGCCCAGTGTTCTACATTGGAAAAACCTGTAAACAGTTTAGAGAACGCATTAGAGAACATCTCTATCATATGCGTATAGGTTCTGAAAACAATGCACTAGCTAAGCATTGTAATGTTATGGGCAATACACACACGTTTGGTTTCTGAGTTATACAAGTAATTAGACCAAACATCAGAGGAGGAGACTTAGATAATTATACCCAAGAATGTGAACTACGTTGTATTATACGTTGCAGAGCAGATCAATATCCTGGGCTAAATGATAAAGTGAATTTAAAGCCCATTCTAAAGAAAAGAAGATTGCCCAAACCTAAATAGAATTAGCGCTACACGCTTTTAGAAACAATGAGTATATTATGGTATATTAGGATATTTTATTTCTAAACTTAATATACCTTCCATACTTTTTATAAGATAGGAAGTCTATTAGATGACTTTTTATAGTTTTATACAAGTATTTAGAATAAGTTTAATAGATGGTGTATGCATTACAAAGAGTTCTAAAAGTTGTTTTTAAATTATTGTTTTTGTGCAGATATATGTAGTTAGGTACAGTGTTTTGTTATTTATGTGATAAGTGAGACCAGGTCTTATGTATTTGTTCGCACTAAGCTATGCACTGAGAAACTCTTGTGTTCTGCTACTTTAAAAGTTAATAGAAAATATAGACGTCAGTTTTTTCATTCACTTTGCATTACTATATAAAATCATTGGTGTATGTGAATGTTGCAATCTGAAGAAGACTGATGGTGAAAGCGTTTACTCTTTGTCCGAATAAAAGAAGTTTTATCCAACAATATTGAGTTATATGGACATTAATATTGCTCACATTTAAAAGTGGTGAAAGCTTGCAAACTGCCGAGACTGTTCCTGTCCAGGAGTTAAAGATTATGTAGCTCATCACTAGTATGTCACTATTAAACATTATGTAGGTCATCACTTGCATGATAGTATTAAACATTATGTAGCGAATCAGTAGTATGTCAGTATTAAACATTGTGTAGCTCATCACTAATATGTCAGTATTATATATTATGTAGATCATCACTAGTATGTCAGTATTAAACATAGTGCATCTCATCACTAGTATGTCAGTATTAAACATTATGTTGCTCATCACTAGTATGTCAGTATTAAACATTATGTAGTTCATCACTGCAATGTCAGTATTAAACATTATGTAGCACTTCACTAGTATGTCAGTATTATATATTATGTAGCTCATCACTAGTATGTCAGTTTTAAATATTATGTAGATCATCACTAGTATGCCAGTATTAAACATTAAGTAGCGCATAACTAGTATGTCAGTATTAAACATAATGTAGCTCATCATTAGTATGTCAGTATTATATATTAAGTAGCTCATCACTAGAATGTCAGTATTAAACATTATGTAGTTCATCACTAGTATGTCTGTATTAAACAATATGTAGCTCGTCACTACAATGTCAGTATTGAAAATCATGTAGTTCATCACTAGTATGTCAGTAATAAACATTATGTAGGGCAGCATTACTATGTCAGTATTTAACATTAAGTAGCTCATCACTAGTATGTTAGTATTATAAATTATGTGGATCATCACTAGTATGTCAGAATTAGAAAATATGAAGTGCATCACTAGTATGTCAGTTTTAAACAGGTAGATCATCACTAATATGTCAGTATTAAATATTATGTAGCTCAACACTTGTATGTCAGCATTAAATATTATGTAGCTCATCACTAGTTTGTCAGTATTAAATATTCTGTATGTCATCACTTGTAAGTCAGCACTAAACATTATGCAGTGCATTACTAGTATGTCAGTATTAAACATTATGTAGCTAATCACTACTTGTCAGTATTAAACATTAAGTAGCACATCACTAATATATCAGCATTATATATTATGTAGCTCATCACTAGTATGTCAGTATTAAAAATTATGTAACATATCACTAGAATGTCAGTATTAAACATAATGTAGTTCATCACTAGTATGTCAGTATTATATATTATGTAGTTCATCACTAGTATGTCAGTATTCTATATTATGTAGTTCATCGCTAGTATGTCAGTATTAAAAATTATGTAGCTCATCACTAGTAAGTCAGTAGTAAATATTATACAACTCATCACTACTATGTCAGTATTAAACATTATGTAGCTCATCACTATTTTGTCAGTATTAAACATTATCTGGAGCATCAGTAGTATGTCAGTATTAAACATTATGTAGATAATCACTAGTATGTCAGAATTAAACATTATGTAGCTCATCACTAGTATGTCAGTATTAAACATTATGTAGCTCATCACTAGTATGTCAGTATTAAACATTATGTAGTGCATCACTAGTATGTCAGTATTATATATTATGTAGATCATCACTAGTTTGTCAGTATTATGTAGCGCATCACTAGTATGTCAGTAATAAACAATATGTACCTTATAACTACTATGTCAGTATTAAATATTATGTAGTACATCACAAATATGTCAGTTTTAAACATGTAGATCATCACTAGCATGTCAGTATTAAATATTATGTAGCTCATCACTACTATGTCAGTATTAAACAATATGTAGCTCATCACTAGTATGTCAGTATTAAACATTATGTAGCGCATCACAAGTATGTCAGGATTATATATTATGTAGATCATCCTTGAATGTCAGTATTAAACATTATGTAGCACATCAGTGCTTGGTCAGTATTAAATATTATGTAGTGCATCACTAAAATGTCAGTATTAAACATTAGTAGTATGTTAGTATTAATAATAATGCATCAGTATTAAACATAATGTAGTGCATCATATGTATGTCAGTATTAAAGATTATGTAGCTCATCACTAGTATGTCAGTATTAAACATTATGCAGTTCATCACTAGTATGTCAGTATTATATATTATGTAGATGTTCCCTTCTTCGCATGCGATATTAAAGTATTTTCCATTTTATTTTTAAACGTTAACAGTACGCTTGGTGTTTTTTCTATTTTGGATTATCTTACTTATATCTACGCCTGGATAACAGAACATACTGGTGTTTGGATGGTTCCGTGATCACCTCTCATGGTATATACTTATCATTTGGTTTATTAATTTGTTTTAAACCTGGGAGGTGTTTACTCTGTTGGGAGCTGTTATCTTTACTGTCATTCTATTAAACATAATGTAGTTCATCACTAGTATGTCAGTATTAAACATTATGTAGCTCATCACTAGTACATCAGTATTATATATTATGTAGATCATCACTAGTATGTCAGGATTAAACAATATGTAGCGCATCATTAGTATGTCAGTTTTAAACATGTAGATCATCACTAATATGTCAGTATTAAACATTATGTAGCTTATCACTAGTATGTCAGTATTACGCATTATGTAGCGCATCACTTAGTATGCCAGTATTAAACATAATGTAGTGCATCACTAGTATGTCAGTATTAAACATTATGTAGCGCATCACTAGTATCTCAGTATTAAACATTATGTAGCGCATCACTAGTATGCCAGTATTAAAAATTATGTAGTTCATCACGAGTATGTCAGTATTATATATTATGTAGCTCATCTCTAGTGTGTCCGTATTATATATTATGTAGCTCATCACTATTATGTCAGTCTTATATATTCTGTAGGTCACCACTTGTATGTCAGTATTAAACATTATGTAGCGCATCACTTGTATGTCAGTATTAAACATTATGTAGTGCATCACTTATATGTCAGTATTACACATAATGTAGTGCATCACTTGTATGTCAGTATTAACAATTCTGTAGGTCAACACTTGTATGTCAGTATTAAGCATTATGTAGTGCATAACTAGTATGTCAGCATTAAATATTATGTAGCTCATCACTACTATGTCAGGATGAAACAATATGTAGCGCCTCACTGGTATGTCAGTTTTAAACATGTAGATCATCACTAGCATGTCAGTATTAAACATTATGTAGCGCATCACTTGTATGTCAGTATTAAACATTATGTAGTGCATCACTTATATGTCAGTATTAAACATTATGTAGTGCATTACTTATATGTCAGTATTAAACATAATGTAGTGCATCACTTGTATGTCAGTATTAACAATTCTGTAGGTCAACACTTGTATGTCAGTATTAAGCATTAAGTAGTGCATAACTAGTATGTCAGCATTAAATATTATGTAGCTCATCACTACTATGTCAGGATTAAACAATATGTAGCGCCTCACTGGTATGTCAGTTTTAAACATGTAGATCTTCACTAGTATGTCAGTATTAAATGTGTAGCTCAACACCAGTATGTCAATATTAAACATTATGTAGCTCATCACTAGTATGTCAGTATTAAGCATTATGTAGCTCATCACTAATATGTCAGTATTAAACATTATGTAGCGCATAACTAGTATGCCATTATTATATATTATGTAGATCATCACTACTATGTCAGGATTAAACAATATGTAGCACATCACTGGTATGTCAGTTTTAAACATGTAGATCTTCACTAGTAAGTCAGTATTAAATATGTAGTGCATCACCAGTATGTCAGTATTAAACATTATGTAGTGCATCACTAGTATGCCAGTATTAAACATTATGTAGCTCATCACAAGTATGTCAGTAATATATATTATGTAGCTCATCACAAGTATGTCAGTATTATATATTATGTAGCTCATCACTAGTATGTCAGTACTAAACATTCCGTAGGTCATCACTTGTATATCAGTATTTAATATTATGTATTGCATCACTAGTATGTCAGTATTAAACATTATGTAGTGCATCACTACTATGTCAGAAATAAACATTCTGTAGGACATCACTTGTATGTCAGTACTAAACATTATGTAGTACATCACTAGTATGTCAGCATTAATGTAGTGCATCATTAGTATTTAAGTATTAACCAACAGGTAACACAGCACTAGTATGCCAGTATTATATATTATGTAGATCATCACTAGTATGTCAGTACTAAACATTATGTAGTGCATCACTAGTATGTCAGTATTAAACATTATGTAGCTCATCATTACTATGTCAGTATTAAACATTATGTAGCTCATCACTGTTATGTCAGTATTAAACATTATGTACCACATCACTAGTATTTCAGTATAAAATATTATGTAGGTCATCACTAGTATGTCAGTATTAAATATTATGTAGCTCATCACTACTATGTCAGTGTTATATATTACGTAGCTCATCACTAGTATGTCAGTATTAAACATTATGTAGCTCATCACTATCATGTGAGTATTAAACATTATCTGGTGCATCACTATTATATCATTATTAAACAATATGTAAATCATCACTAGTATTTCAGTATTAAACATTATGTAGCACATCACTAGCATGTCAGCATTAAATATTATGTAGCTCATCACAAGTATGTCAGTATTAAACCTTATGTAGCTCATCACTACTATGTCAGTATTAAATAATATGTAGTGCATCACAAATATGTCAGTTTTAAACATGTAGATCATCACTGGCATGTCAGTATTAAATATTATGTAGCTCATCACTACTATGTCAGTATTAAACATTATGTAGCTCATCACTAGTATGTCAGTATTAAACATTATGTAGCGCATCACAAGTATGTCAGGATTATATATTATGTAGATCATCCTTGTATGTCAGTATTAAACATTATGTAGCACATCACTACTATGCTAATATTAAATATGTAGTGCATCACTAAAATATCAGTCTTAAACATCATGTAGTTCATCACTAGTATGTCAGTATTAAACATTATGTAGCTCATTACTAGTATGTCAGTATTAATCATTATGTAGCGCATCAGTAGTATGTCAGTATTAAACATAAAATAGCGCATCATTAGTATGTCAGAATTAAGTATTATGTAGCTCATCACTAGTATGTCAGTATTAAACATTCTGTAGAGCATCACTCATATGTCAGTATTAAACACTATGTAGTGCATCAGTTGTATGTCAGTATAAAAATTCTGTAGTTCATCACTAGTATGTCAGTATTATATATTATGTAGCTCTTCACTTATATGTCAGTATTAAATATGATGCAGATCATCTGTAATATGTCAGTATTAAACATTATGTTGGTCATCACTAGTATGTCAGTATTAAACATTATGTAGTGAAATACTATTATGTCAGTATTAAACATTATGTAGCGCATGCCTAGTATGTCAGTATTAAACATAATGCAGTTCATCACAAGTATGTCACTATTATATTTTATGTAGCTCATCACTACTATGTCAGTATTAAACATTATGTTGTTCATTACTAGTATGTCAGTATTAAACATTATGTAGCTCATCACTACTATGTCAGTATTAAACATTATGAAGCACTTCACTAGTATGTCAGTATTAAAAATTATGTAGCACATCATTATTATGTCAGTATTATATATTATGAAGCTCATCACTTATATGTCAGTATTCAACATTATGTAGGTCAGCACTATTATGCCAGTATTAAACATTATGTAGCGCATCACTAGTATGTCAGTATTAAACATTATGTAGTGCATTACTAGTAAGTCAGTATTAAACATAGTGTAGTTTATCACTAGTATGTCAATACTATATATTATGTAGCTCATCACAAGTATGTTTCATATTAAACATTATGTAGTTCAGCACTAGTATGTCAGTATTAAACATTATGTAGCACATCACTACTATGTCAGGATTGAACATTATGTAGCTCATCACTAGTACGTCAGTATTATATATTAGGTAGATCATCACTAGTATGTCAGGATTAAACAATATGTGGCGCTTCGTTAGTATGTCAGTTTTAAACATGTAGATCATCACTAGTATGTCAGTATTAAATATTATGCAGCTTATCACTAGTATGTCAGCATTAAACATTATGTAGCTCATCACTAGTATGCCAGTATTAAACATTATGTAGTGCATCACTTAGTATGCCAGTATTAAACATAAGGTAGTGCATCACTAGTATGTCAGTATTAAACATTATGTAGCGCATCACTAGTATGCCAGTATTACAAATTATGTAGTTCATCACTAGTATGTCAGTAATATATATTATGTAGCTCATCTCTAGAATGTCAGTATTATATATTATGCAGCTCATCACTAGCATGTCAGTATTATATATTCTGTAGGTCAACACTTGTATGTCAGTATTAAACGTTATGCAGTGCATCACTAGTATGTCAATATTAGACATTATGTAGTGCATCACTTGTATGTCAGAATTAAACATTATGGAGTGCATCACTTGTATGTCAGTATTAAACATATTGTAGGTCATCACGCGCATGTCAGTATTAAGCAATATGTAGTGCATAACTAGTATATCGGTATTAATTATTATGTAGCTCATCACTGCTATGTCAGTAGTAAGCATTATTAAGTAGTTCATCACTAGTATGTCAGTATTATATATTATGAAGATCATCATTATTATGTCCGGATTAAACAATGTGCAGCGCATCACTTGTATGTCAGTTTTAAACATGTAGATCATCACTAGTATGTCAGTATTAAATATTATGTAGCTCAGCACCGGTATGCCAGTATTATATATTATGTAGCTCATCACAAGTATTTCAGTATAAAAAATTCCGTAGGTCATCACTTGTTCGTCAGTATTTAACATTATGTAGTGCATCACTAGTATGTCAGAATTAAACATTCTGTAGGTCATCACTTGTATGTCAGTACTAAAGATTATGTAGTGCATGACTACTATGTCAGTATTAATGTAGCGCATCATTAGTATGTCAGTATTAAACATTATGTAAAACATCCCTAGTATGTCAATATTATATGTTATGTAGATCATCACTACTATGTCAGTATTAAACATTATGTAGTGCATCACTAGTATGTCAGTATTAAACAGTATGTAGTGCATCACTAGTATGTTAGTATTAAACATTCTGCAGTTCATCACTTGTAAGTCAGTACTAAACATTATGTAGTGCATCACTAGTATGTCAGTATTAAAAATTATGTAGCTAATCACTACTATGTCTGTATTAAACATTATGCAGCTCATCACTACTATGTCAGTGTTAAACATTATGTAGCTCATCACTATTACATCAGTATTAAACATTATCTGGTGCATCACTAGTATGTCAGTATTAAACATTATGTAGATCATCACTAGTATGTCAGTATTAAACATTATGTAGCACATCACTAGTATGTTAGTATTAAATATTATGTAGCTCTTCACTAGTATGTCAGTATGAAACATTATGTAGCGCATCACTAGTATGTCAATATTGTATATTATGTAGATCAACACTAGTTTGTCAGTATTAAACATAATGTAGCGCATCACTAGTATGTCAGTATTAAACATTATGAAGCTCATCACTACTATGTCAGTATTATATATTATGTCTCTCATCGCTAGTATGTCAGTATTGAACATTATGTAGCTCATCACTGGTATGTCAGTATTAAACATTATGTAGCTCATCACTACTATGTTAGTATTAAACGTTATGTAGCTCATCACTTTTATGTCAGTATTAAACATTATCTGGTACATCACTAGTATATCAGTAATAAACATTATGTAGAACATCACTATGATGTCAGTATTAAACATTATGTAGCGCATCACTAGTATGCCATTATTAAACATTATGTAGCTCATCACAACTTTGTCAGTATTAAATAATATGTAGTGCATCACAAATATGTCAGTTTTAAGGATGTAGATTATCACTAGCATGTCAGTATTAAATATTATGTAGCTCATCACTACTATGTCAGTATTAAACATTATGTAGCTCATCACTAGTATGTCAGTATTAAACTTAATGTAGCACATCACAAGTATATCAGGATTATATATTATGTAGATCAACCCTTTATGTCAGTATTAAACATTTTGTAGCACATCACTACTATGTCAGTATTAAACATTATGTATTGTAGCACTAAAATGTCAGTATTAAACATGTAGCTCATCACTAGTATGTCAGTATTAAACATCATGTAGTGCATCGGTAGCATGTCATTATAAACATTATGTAGTTCATCACTAGTATGTTAGTATTATATATTATGTAGATCTTCACTAGTATGTCAGCATTAAATATGATGTAGCTCATATGTAGTATGTCAGTATTAAACATTATGTAGCTCATCACTTGTATGTCAATATTAAACATTATGTAGCGCATCACTTGTATGTCAGTATTAAACATTATATAGCTCATCACTAGTATATCAGTATTAAACATTATGCAGCTCAACACTAGTATGTCAGTATTATATATTATGTAGTTCATCACTATTAAGTCAGAATTATATATTATGTAGCTCATCACTAGTATGTCAGTATTAAACATTATGTAGCTCATCACTACTATGTCAGTAGTAAATACTATGCAGCGCATCACTAGTATGTCAGAATTAAACATTATGTGGCACATCACTAGTAGGTCAGTGTTATATATAATGTAGCTCATCTTTATTATGTCAGTGTTAAACATATGGATCATCACTAGTATGTCACTATTATATATTATGTAGCACATCAGTAATAGGTCAGTATTAAACCTTATGTAGTTCTATGTCAGTATTAAACATTATGTAGCTCATTACTACTATGTCAGTATTAAACATAATGTAGCGCTTCACTAGTATGTCAGTATTAAACATTATGTAGCTCATTAATAGTATGTCAGTATTAATCATTGTGTAGCACATCAGTCGTATGTCAGTATTAAACATGATGTAGCGCATCATTAGTATGTCAGTATTAAGCATTATGTTGCTCATCACTAGTATGTCAGTATTATATATTATGTAGATCTTCACTTATATGTCAGTATTGAATATGATATAGCTCATCTCTAATATGTCAATATTAAACATTAAGTAAGTCATCACTCGTATTTCAATATTAAACATTATGTAGCGAATCACTAGTATGTCAGTACTAACATTATGTAGCGCATCCCTAGTATGTTAGTATTAAACATAATGTAGTTCATCACAAGTATGTCACTATTATATTTTATGTTGCTCATCACTAGTATGTCAGTATTAAACATTATGTAGTTCATTACTAGTATGTCAGTATTAAACATTATGCGGCTCATCACTACTATGTCAGTATTAAACATTATGTAGCACATCGTTATTATGTCACTATTATATTTTATGTAGCTCATCACTAGTGTGTCAGTATTAAACATTATGTAGGTCATGACTACTATGCCAGTATTAAACATTATGTAGCACATCACTAGTATGTCAGTATTAAACATTATGTAGCGCATCACTAGTATGTCAGTATTAAACATAATGTAGTTCATCACTAGTCTGTCACTATTATATATTATGTAGCTCATCACTAGTATGTCAGTATTAAACATTATGTAGTCCATCATTGGTATGTCAGTATTAAACATTATGTAGCGCATCACTACTATATCAGTATTGAACATTATGTAGCTCATCACTAGTACCTCAGTATTATATATTATGTAGATCATCACTAGTATGTCAGGATTAAATAATATGTTGTGCTTCATTAGTATGTCAGTTTTAAACATGTAGCTCATCACTAGTATGTCAGTATTAAATATCTAGCTTATCACTAGTATGTCAGTATTAAACATTATGTAGTGCATCACTTAGTATGCCAGTATTAAACATAATGTAGTGCATCACTAGTATGTCAGTATTAAACATTATGTAGCGCATCACTAGTATGCCAGTATTAAAAATTATGTAGTTCATGACTAGTATGTCTGTATTATATATTATGTAGCTCATCTCTAGAATATCAGTATTATATATTATGCAGCTCATCACTAGTATGTCAGTATTGTATATTCTGTAGGTCAACACTTGTATGTCAGTATTAAACATTATGCAGTGCATCACTAGTATGTCAATATTAAACATTATGTAGTGCATCACTAAAATGTCAGTATTAAACATTATGTAGCTCATCACTAATATGTCAGTATTAAACATTATGCAGTGCATCACTAGTATGTCAATATTAAACATTATGTAGTGCATCACTAAAATGTCAGTATTATATATTATGTAGTTCATCACTATTATGTCAGTATTATATATTATGTAGCTCATCTCTAGTATGTCAGTATTAAACATTATGTAGTTCATCACTACTATGTCAGTAGTAAATAGTATGCAGCGCATCACTAGTATGTCAGAATTAAACATTATGTGGCACATCACAAGTAGGTCTGTATTATATATTATGTAACTCATCTCTAGTATGCCAGTATTAAACATTAAGTAGCGCATCACTAGTATGCCAGTATTAAACATTATGTAGCACATCACTAGTATGCCAGTATTAAACATAATGTAGTTCATCACAAGTATACCACTATTATATATTATATAGCTTATCACTAGTATATCAGTATTTAACCTTATGTAGTTCATTACTAGTATGTCAGTATTAAAGATTATGTAGCTTATCACTACTATGTCAGTATTAAACATTATGTACCGTTTCACTAGTATGTCAGTATTAAACATTATGTAGCACATCATTAGTATGTCAGTATTATATATTATTTCTCTCATCACTAGTATGTCAGTATTCAACATTATGTAGATCATCACTACTATGCCAGTATTAAACATTATGTAGCGCATCACTAGTATGTCAGTATTAAACATAATGTAGTTCACTAGTATGTCACTATTATTTATTATGTAGCTCATCACTTGTATGTCAGTATTAAATGTTATGCAGTGCATCACTAGTATGCCAATATTAGACATTATGTAGTGCATCACTTGTATGTCAGAATTAAACATTATGGAGTGCATCACTTGTATGTCAGTATTAAACATATTGTAGGTCATCACTTGCATGTCAGTATTAAGCAATATGTAGTGCATAACTAGTATATTGGTATTAATTATTATGTAGCTCATCACTGCTATGTCAGTAGTAAGCATTATTAAGTAGTTCATCACTAGTATGTCAGTATTATATATTATGTAGATCATCATTATTATGTCCGGATTAAACAATGTGCAGCGCATCACTTGTATGTCAGTTTTAAACATGTAGATCATCACTAGTATGTCAGTATTAAATATTATGTAGCTCAGCACCGGTATGCCAGTATTATATATTATGTAGCTCATCACAAGTATTTCAGTATAAAAAATCCCGTAGGTCATCACTTGTTCGTCAGTATTTAACATTATGTAGTGCATCACTAGTATGTCAGAATTAAACGTTCTGTAGGTCATCACTTGTATGTCAGTACTAAATATTATGTAGTGCATGACTACTATGTCAGTATTAATGTAGCGCATCATTAGTATGTCAGTATTAAACATTATGTAAAACATCACTAGTATGTCAGTATTATATGTTATGTAGATCATCACTACTATGTCAGTATTAAACATTATGTAGTGCATCACTAGTATGTCAGTATTAAACAGTATGTAGTGCATCACTAATATGTTAGTATTAAACATTCTGCAGTTCATCACTTGTAAGTCAGTACTAAACATTATGTAGTGCATCACTAGTATGTCAGTATTAAAAATTATGTAGCTAATCACTACTATGTCTGTATTAAACATTATGCAGCTCATCACTACTATGTCAGTGTTAAACATTATGTAGCTCATCACTATTACATCAGTATTAAACATTATCTGGTGCATCACTAGTATGTCAGTATTAAACATTATGTAGATCATCACTAGTATGTCAGTATTAAACATTATGTAGCACATCACTAGTATGTTAGTATTAAATATTATGTAGCTCTTCACTAGTATGTCAGTATGAAACATTATGTAGCGCATCACTAGTATGTCAATATTGTATATTATGTAGATCAACACTAGTTTGTCAGTATTAAACATAATGTAGCGCATCACTAGTATGTCAGTATTAAACATTATGAAGCTCATCACTACTATGTCAGTATTATATATTATGTCTCTCATCACTAGTATGTCAGTATTGAACATTATGTAGCTCATCACTGGTATGTCAGTATTAAACATTATGTAGCTCATCACTACTATGTTAGTATTAAACATTATGTAGCTCATCACTTTTATGTCAGTATTAAACATTATCTGGTACATCACTAGTATGTCAGTAATAAACATTATGTAGAACATCACTATGATGTCAGTGTTAAACATTATGTAGCGCATCACTTAGTATGCCAGTATTAAACATAATGTAGTGCATCACTAGTATGTCAGTATTAAACATTATGTAGCGCATCACTAGTATGCCAGTATTAAAAATTATGTAGTTCATGACTAGTATGTCTGTATTATATATTATGTAGCTCATCTCTAGAATATCAGTATTATATATTATGCAGCTCATCACTAGTATGTCAGTATTAAACATTATGCAGTGCATCACTAGTATGTCAATATTAAACATTATGTAGCGCATCACTAAAATGTCAGTATTATATATTATGTAGTTCATCACTATTATGTCAGTATTATATATTATGTAGCTCATCTCTAGTATGTCAGTATTAAACACTATGTAGTTCATCACTACTATGTCAGTAGTAAATAGTATGCAGCGCATCACTAGTATGTCAGAATTAAACATTATGTGGCACATCACTAGTAGGTCTGTATTATATATTATGTAACTCATCTCTAGTATGCCAGTATTAAACATTAAGTAGCGCATCACTAGTATGCCAGTATTAAACATTATGTAGCACATCACTAGTATGCCAGTATTAAACATAATGTAGTTCATCACAAGTATACCACTATTATATATTATATAGCTTATCACTAGTATATCAGTATTTAATCTTATGTAGTTTATTACTAGTATGTCAGTATTAAAGATTATGTAGCTTATCACTACTATGTCAGTATTAAACATTATGTACCATTTCACTAGTATGTCAGTATTAAACATTATGTAGCACATCATTAGTATGTCAGTATTATATATTATTTCTCTCATCACTAGTATGTCAGTATTCAACATTATGTAGATCATCACTACTATGCCAGTATTAAACATTATGTAGCGCATCACTAGTATGTCAGTATTAAACATAATGTAGTTCACTAGTATGTCACTATTATTTATTATGTAGCTCATCACTAGTATGTCAGTATTAAACATTATGTAGTTCATCACTAGTATGTCTGTATTAAACATTATCTAGTTCATCACTAGTATCTGAGTATTAAACATTATGTAGTGCATCACTACTATATCAGTATTAAACATTATGTAGCTCGTCACTAGTACATCAGTATTATATATTATGTAGATCGTCACTAGTATGTCAGGATTAAACAATATGTAGCTCATCATTAATATGTCACTTTTAAACATGTAGATCATCACTAGTATGTCAGTATTAAACATTATGTAGCACATCACTAGTATGTCAGTATTAAAAATAATGTAGCTCATCAGTAGTATGTCAGTATTATATATTATGTAGCTCATCTCTAGTATGTCAGTATTATATATTATGTAGCTCATCACTAGTATGTCAATATTATATATTCTGTAGGTCATCACTTGTATGTCAGTATTAAACATTATGTAGTGCATCACTTGTATGCCAGTATAAAACATTATGTAGTGCATCACTTGTATGTCAGTATTTAACATAATGTACGGTATCACTTTTATGTCAGTATTAAATATATTGTAGGCCATCACTTGTATGTCAGTATTAAGCATTATGTAGTGCATAACTAGCATGTCAGCATTAAATATTATGTAGCTTATCACTACTATGTCAGTATTAAACATTATGTAGTACAACACTACTATATCAGTAGTAAACATTATTAAGAAATTCATCACTAGTATGTCAGTATTAAACATTATGTAGCACATCACTAGTGTTAGTATTTCACATTATGTAGCTCATCAATAGCATGTAAGTATTATATATTATGTAGATCATCACTGCTATGTCAGGATTAAACAATATATAGCTCATCAGTGGTATGTCAGTTTTAAATATGTAGATCATCACTAGTATGTCAGTATTAAACATTATGTAGCTCAACACCAGTATGTCAGTGTTAAAAATTATGTAGCGCACCACTAGTATGTCAGTATTAAATATTATGTAGTGCATCACTAGTATGCCAGAAATAAATATTATGTAGCTCATCACAAGTATGTCAGTATTATATAATATGAAGCTCATCACGAGTATGTCAGTATTATATATCATGTAGCTCATCACTAGTATGTCAGTATTAAACATTCCGTAGGTCATCACTTATATGTCAGTATTTAACATTATGTAGTGCATCACAAGTATGTCAGTATTAATCATTATGTAGTGCATCACTAGTATGTCAGTATTAATGTAGCGCATCATTAGTATGTCAGTATTAAACATTATGTAACACATCACTAGTATGTCCGTATTATATATTATGTAGATCATCACTAGAATGTCAGTATTAAACATTATGTAGTGCATCACTTGTATGTCAGTATTAAACATTATGTAGTTCATCACTAGTACTTCAGTAATATATATTATGTAGGTTATCACTAGTATGTCAGTATTAATCATTATGTAGCTCATCACTAGTATGTCAGAATTATATATTATGTAGTTATCACTAGTATGTCAGTATTATATATTATGGAGCTCTTCACTAGTATGTCAGTATTAAACATTATGTAGCTCATCACTACTATGTCAGTATTAAACATTATGTAGCTCATCATTATTATGTCAGTATTAAACATTATGTAGCCCATCACTAGTATGTTAATATTATATATTATGTAGATCTTCACTAGTATGTCAGTGTTAAACATTATGTAGCACATCACTAGTATGTCAGTATTAAACATTATGTAGCACATCACTAATATGTCAGTATCAAACATTATGTAGCTCATCACTAGTTTTTCAATATTATATATTATGTAGATCATTAGTAGTGTGTCAATTTTAAAGATAATGTAGATCATCACTAGTATGTCAGTATTAAACATAATGTAGCTCATCACTAGTATGTCAGTATTAAACATTATGCAGCGCATCACTAGTATGTCAGCATTAAACATAATGTAGTTCATCGCTAGAATGTCACTATTATATATTATGTAGCTCATCCCTACTATGTCAGTATTAACCATTATGTAATTCATTGCTTGTATGTCTGTATTAAACATTATGTAGTTCATCACTACTATGTCAGTATAAAACATTATGTATTGCATCACTAATATGTCAGAATTAAACATTCTGTAGGTCATAACTAGTATGTCAGTATTAATGTAGTGCATCATTAGTATGTCAGTATTAAACATTATGTAACACATGACTAGTATGTCAGTATTATATATTATATAGATCATCACTAGTATGTGAGTATTAAACATTATGTAGTGCATCACTTGTATGTCAGTATTAAACATTATGTAGTTCACCACTAGTACTTCAGTAATATATATTATGTAGGTTATCACTAGTATGTCAGTATTAAACATAATGCAGTTCATCACAAGTGTGTCACTATTATATATTATATAGCTCATCACTAGTATATCAGTATTAAACCTTATGTAGTTCATTACTAGTATGTCAGTATTAAAGATTATGTAGCTTATCACTACTATGTCAGTATTAAACATTATGTACCGCTTCACTAGTATGTCAGTATTAAACATTATGTAGCACATCATTAGTATGTCAGTATTATATATTATTTAGCTCATCACTAGTATGTCAGTATTCAACATTATGTAGATCATCACTACTATGCCGGTATTAAACATTATGTAGCGCATCACTAGTATGTCAGTATTAAACATAATTTAGTTCACTACTATGTCACTATTATTTATTATGTAGCTCATCACTAGTATGTCAGTATTAAACATTATGTAGTTCACCACTAGTACTTCAGTAATATATATTATGTAGGTTATCACTAGTATGTCAGTATTAAACATTATGTAGCTCATCACTAGTATGTTGGTATTATATATTATATCGTTCATCACTAGTATGTCAGTATTATATATTATGGAGTTCTTCACTAGTATGTCAGTATTAAACATTATGTAGCTCATCATTATGTCAGTATTAAACATTATGTAGCACATCACTAGTATGCAAGTATTAAACATTATGTATCCCATCACTAGTATGTCAATATTATATATTATGTAGATCCTCACTAGTATGTCAGTATTGAACATTAGGTATGCCTCACTATTATGTCAGTATTATACATTATGTAGCTCATCACTACTATGTCAGTATTAAACATTATGTAGTTCATCACTAGTATGTCAGTATTAAACATTATGTAGCGCATCACTAGTATGTCAAGATTATATATTATGTAGATTATCCTTGTATGTAAGTATTAAACATTATGTAGCACATCACTAGTATGTCAGTATTATTCATTTTGTAGCACATCACTAATACATTAGTATTAAACATTATGTAGTTCATTACTAGTATGTCAGTATTAAACATCATGTAGCTCATCACTAGTATATCAGTTATAAACATTATGTAGTGCATCACTAGTATGTAAGCATTAAACATTATGTACCACATCATTAGTAAGTCAGTATTAAACATTATGTAGCTCATCACTAGTATGTCAGTATTAAACCTTATGTAACGCATCACTAGTATGTCAGTATTAAACATTGTGTAGTGCTTCACTGGTATGTCACTATAAACATTATGTAGTTTAGTATGTCAGTATTATATATTATGTAAATCCTCACTAATATGTCAGTATTAAACATGATGTAGCTCATCTCTAGTATGTTAGTATTAAAAGGTATGTAGGACATCACTTGTATGTCAATATTAAACATTATGTAATGCATCACTAGCATGTCAGTATCAAACATTATGTAGCTCATCACTAGTTTTTCAATATTATATATTATGTAGATCATTACTAGTGTGTCAGTATTAAACAAAATGCAGATCATCACTAGTATCTCAGTATTAAACATAATGTATCTCATCACTAGTATGTCAGTATTAAACATTATGTAGCGCATCACTAGTATGTCAGTATTAAACATAATGTAGTTCATCACTGGTATGTCACTATTATATATTATGTAGCTCATCCCTACTATGTCAGTATTAAACATTATGTAGTTCATTGCTTGCACGTCAGTATTAAACATTATGTAGCTCATCACTACTATGTCAGTATTAAACATTATGTATCACATCACTAGTATGTCAGCATTAAACATTATGTAGCTCATCACCGCTATGTAAGTATTAAACATTATGTAGTTCATCAATATTATGTCAGTATTAAAGATTGTGTAGCGCATCACTACTATGTTAGTATTGACATTATGTAGCTCTTCACTAGTACTTCAGTATTATATATTATGTAGATCATCACTAGTTTGTTAGGATTAAACAATATGTAGCGCATCCCTAGTATGTCAGTTTTAAACATGTAGATCCTCACTAGTATGTTAGTATTAAATATTATGTAGTTCATCAATATTATGTCAGTATTAAAGATTGTGTAGCGCATCACTACTATGTTAGTATTGACATTATGTAGCTCTTCACTAGTACTTCAGTATTATTTTTTATGTAGATCATCACTAGTTTGTTAGGATTAAACAATATGTAGCGCATCCCTAGTATGTCAGTTTTAAACATGTAGATCCTCACTAGTATGTTAGTATTAAATATTATGTAGCTCATCACTAGTATGTCAGTATTAAACATTATGTAGCTCATGACTAGTATGTCAGTATTAAACACTATGTAGTGCATCCCTTAGTATGCCAGTATTAAACATTATGTAGTGCATCATTAGTATGCCAGTATTAAACATTATGTAGTTCATCACTAGTATGTCAGTATTATATATTATGTTTCTCATCACTAGTATGTCAGTATTATATATTATTTAGCTCATCACTAGTATGTCAGTATTATATATTCTGTAGGTCATCACTTGTATATCAATATTAAACATTATGCAGTGCATCACTAGTATGTCAGTTTTAAACATTATGTAGTTCATTGCTTGTATGTCAGTATTAAGCATTATGTAGTTCATAACTAATATTTCAGTATTAAATATGTAGCACATCACTACTATGTCAGTTTTAAACATTATTGTGTAGTTCATCGCTAGTATGTCAGTATTAAACATTATGTAGTGCATCACTACAATGTCAGTATTTAACATTATATAGCACATCACTAGTATGTCTGTATTATATGTTATGTAGATCATCACTAGTTTGTCAGGATTATACAATATGTAGCGCCTCACAGTTTTAAATATGTAGATCATCACTAGTATGTCAGTATTAAATATTATGTAGTTCAACACTAGTATGTCAGTATTAAACATTATGTTGCTCATCACAAGTATGTCAGTATTAAACATTATGTAGCACATCACTAGTATGTCAGTATTATATGTTATGTATCTCATCACTAGTATGTCAGAATTAAACATTATGTAGCCCATCACTAGAATGTGAATATTACATATTATGTAGATAATCACTAGTATGTCAGTATTAAACATTATGTAGCACATCACTAGTATGCCAGTATTAAACATTATGTAGCTCATCACGACTATAGCAGTATTAAACAATATTTAGCGAATCACTAATATATCAGTTTTAAACATGTAGATCATCACTAGTATGTTAGTATTTAATAGTATATTATGTTGCTCATCACTAGTATGTCAGTATTATATATTATATAGCTCATCACTAGTATATCAGTATAATATATTCGGTAGGTCATCAATTGTATTTCAGTATTAAACATTATGCAGTTCATCACTAGTATTTCAGTATTAAACATTATGTAGTGTATTACTTGTATGTCAGTATTAAACATTATGTAGTGCATCACTTCTATATCAGTATTAAAAATTCTATAGGTCATTGCTTGTATGTCAGTATTAAGCATTATGTAGTGCATAACTAGTATTTCAGTACTGAATATGTAGCTCATCACTACTATGTCAGCATTAAACATTATGTAGCACATCACTACTATGTCAGTATTAAACATGATTGTGTAGTTCATCACTAGTATGTCAGTATTAAACATTATGTAGCACATCACTACAATGTCGGTATTTAACATTATGTAGCACATCACTAGTATGTCAGTATTATATATTATGTAGATCATCACTAGTATGTCAGGATTAAAGTATATGTAGCGCATCACAGTTTTAAACATGTAGATCATCACTAGTATGTCAATATTAAATATTATGTAGCTCAACACTAGTATGTCAGTATTAAACATTATGTAGCTCATCACTAGTATGTCAGTATTAAACATTATGTAGCTCATCACTACTATGTCAGTATTAAACGACATATATCAGTTTTAAACATGTAGAACATCACTAGTATGTCAGTATTAAATATTATATAGCTCATCACTTTTTTGTCAGTATTAAACATTATGTAGCTCATCACTAGCATGTCAGTATTAAGCATTATGTAGCACATCACTAGTGTGTCAGTATTAAACATTACATAGCGCATCACTAATATGTCCGTATTAAACCATATGTAGTTCATCACTAGTATGTCAGTATTCAACATTATGTAGCTCATCACTAGTATGTCAGTAATAAACATTATGTAGCGCATCACTAGTATGTCAGAATTAAACATTATGTAACGCATTGTTAGTATGTCAGTATTAAACATTATGTAGCTCATCACATGTATGTCAGTATTAAACATTATGTAGTGCATCACTAGCATGTCAGTATAAAAATGATGTAGTTCATCACTAGTATGTCAGTATTATATGTTATGTAGATCCTCACTAATATGTCATATTAAACATGATGTAGCTCATCTCTAGTATGTCAGTATTAAACATTATGTAGGTCATCACTTGTATGTCAATATTAACCATTATGTAGCGCATCACTAGTATGTCAGTATTAAACATAATGTAGCTCATCACTAGTATGTCAGTATTAAACATTATGTAGCTCATCAGTAGTATGTCAGTATTAAACATTATGCAGTTCATCATTACTATTTCAGTATTAAACATTATGTAGCACATCATTAGTATGTCAGTATTAAACATTATGTAGCACATCACTAGTGCATCACTATTAAACATTATGCAGTTCATCACTACTATTTCAGTATTAAACATTATGTAGCACATCTCTAGTATGTCAGTATTAAACATTATGTAGGTCATCACTTGTATGTCAGTATTAACCATTATGTAGCGCATCGCTAGTATGTCAGTATTAAACATAATGTAGCTCATCACTAGTATGTCAGTATTAAACATTATGCAGTTCATCATTACTATTTCAGTATTAAACATTATGTAGCACTTCATTAGTATGTCAGTATTAAACATTATGTAGCACATCACTAGTGCGTCACTATTAAACATTATGCAGTTCATCACTACTATTTCAGTATTAAACATTATGTAGCACATCTCTAATATGTCAGTATTAAACATTATGTAGGTCATCACTTGTATGTCAGTATTAACCATTATGTTGCACATCACTAGTATGTCAGTATTAAACATAATGTTGCTCATCACTAGTATGTCAGTATTAAACATTATGTAGTGCATCACTAGTATGTCAATATTATATGTTATGTAGCTCATCACTAGTATGTCAGTATTAAACATAATGTAGTTCATCACTAGTATGTAAGTATTAAACATTATGTAGATCATCACTAGTATGCCAGTATTAAACATTATGTTGCGCATCACTAATATGTCAGTATTAAACATTATGCAGCGCATCACTAGTATGTCAGTATTAAACTTAATGTAGTTCATCACTAGTATATCACTATTATATATTATGTAACTCATCACTAGTATGTCAGTATTAAACATTATGTTGTGCATCACTAGTATGTCAGTATTAAACATTAGGTAGTGCATCACTAGTATGTCACTATTATATATTATGTAGCTCATCACTAGTATGTCAGTATTAAACATTATGTAGTTCATCACTAGTATTTCAGTATTGAACATTATGTAGTTCACTAGTATGTCAGTATTAAACATTATGTAGCTCATCACTATTATATCAGTATTAAACATTATGTAGCTATTCACAAGTATGTCAGTATTAAACACTATGTAGTGCATCACTACTATGTCAGTATTAAACATTATGTAGCTCGTCACTAGTATGTCAGTATTAAACATTATGTAGCGCATCACTAGTATGCCAGTATTAAACATTATGTAGCTGATCCCTGTTATTTCAGTATTAAACATAATGCAGCGCATCACTAGTATACCAATATTAAATATTATGTAGCTGATCCCTGGTATTTCAGTATTAAACATTATGTAACGCATCACTAGTATGCCAGTATTTAACATTATGTAGTTCATCACTAGTATGTCAGTATTAAACTTAATGTAGCTCATCACTAGTATGTTTGTATTATATATTATGTAGCTCATCACTATTATGTCAGTATTATATATTCTGTAGGTCATCAGTTGTATGTCAGTATTAAACATTATGTAGTGCATCACTAGTATGTCAGTATTAAACATTATCTAGTGCATCACTTATATGTTAGTATTATACATTCTGTTGGTCATCACTTGTATGTCAGTATTTAGCATTATGTAGTGCATCACTAGTATGTCAGTATTAAATATTATGTAGCCCATCACTACCTTGTCAGTATTAAACATTATGTAGCACATCACTACTATGTCAGTATTAAACACTATGTAGTGCATTATTTGTATGTCAGTATTAAACATTCTGTCGGTCTTCACTTGTATGTCATTATTAAGCATTATGTAGTGCATCACTAGTATGTCAATATTAAATATTATTTAGCTCATCACTACTATGTCAGTATTAAACATTATGTTATACATCATTTCTATGTCAGTATTAAACATTATGTAGCTCATCACTACTATGCCAGTATTAAACATTATTTAGCACATCACTGCTATGTCAGTATCAAACATTATGTAGCGCACCACTAGTATGTCAGTATTAAATATTATGTAGATCATCACTCATGTTCCTTAGTAATTCCTCGTATACTGTTTACTTCTGGCACATTTCAGTTTTCCATAATTCAAAATACTTTTGTGTGATACAAAATGCCTTTTCTGGAATACAAGTGCATTTACATCACATTGCTGTGGTGCCATCTACATTCTTTAAAGTAAAATAGCCTCAAAAGAAATCCTACCAATTATTAAAACATTCATTAATGTGAAAGCTGTAAACCTAAACTCATTTTGCTTAAAGTAAAAAATATCATTTTTATAGCTCATTAACAGACCACATGACCTCGTGGAATTTTTATATAATTTAACTGCTCCACATCTCCATTAGAAATGTGCTAGAGTTCTGAGTACATAATAGCCAAATTAAGCACATTAGATTTATAAACAAGTTCACGTATGCAGAATACATATCTGTAGCATTAACATAACTGGTTGAACAACTTTGACTGTCTGCCTATGGACCCCGGCCATTTATAATCCACTGTAAATTTAAAACAAAGGTTATAGCTAACTGAAATTTGGGGAAAAAATTGCTTGACTTGCAGATGTGAAAATTCCAGCTGAGGCAGAATTATTCACCCAAGCATTAATGCATATCTTTATTTCTGACTCCTGTGTCATGTAACTGACCTGATTCTTGGCTGTATTATGATTTCTGGAAAATAAATAGAAAGATTACTGAATTATTAAATTTATATAAAGATTCAGAAAGTGCTGAACACAATGATGATGATAATATTTGCCAGTAGCTGACACTGCAGATTTTAGCATCTGGTATATGACTGCATATTTACTATCACAGGAAGTTAGAAATGGCAATATCTATATATACCATGCAAAGCAGCAGTTATTCTCTCTACACATGATTTATACATATTAACCAACATTAATTTTTATGGTGTGTGTTTGTGTGTGTGTGTGTGTGTGTGTGTGTGTGTGTGTGTGTGTGTGTGTGTGTGTGCGTGTGTGTGTGTGTGTGTGTGTGTGTGTGTGTGTGTGTGTGTGTGTGTAAGCAAGGTTCATTTATTTCCAGGACAGAGTGAGATCCCTATGGTCTATTAGTTTCCTAGGTCTCCCTAATGACAGCCTATCAGTGCATATGCTCCCCCAGGAGGTGAGTCAGGTATAGGGAGCAGGCATGTAATGCCAATCAAACAGGCACCGTCAAGCCTAATCTGTTGTCATCATCGACCAGCATCAGTGCTTAATGCTGCTGCTCTAGAGATGTCCCTTACATGCTTTTGTACATGTGCATACCCCTTGGCTTATAAGTACCACATAGCCACACAACTTTACCAACCTTTCCTATAATTCTCCCAAACACTTATGGGGCCAGCAATGTGGCAGGTGATGCTACTTCCCCCTCTTCCAAGTTTGTGCGTGATATGGCCACTCACTCCCAACCTGCATGCCCTGGAGTGCCTTAGTCACTAATCAAACTGATTAAACTTAGGCAGTCTGTGTCATAGTCAGGGCTTTATCTCCCAACACAGCAGAGCTGGTGCTCATAGTTTATTGTTTTGCTATCCTTTTACAGGATCTGTTAATATATCCAGCCTTATTACTTAATGTGTAATGTGCAAATATAGTACAGCACTGAATTCTCCGAAACATAGTTCAGAATAAAATATTTAATGATATGGATGTCTGTTTAGCACAGCAGTATAAATCCTGGTATATGTTGACATGGATTTTAAAAACTAGGCTAATGGAAACTGTTTCTACTTTCAAATATTAGCAGTAATACATATTTTTTTGAACAATAGAGCTGAGACTTAATGCCAAAACTTTCAGTCTACATCAATTAATCAAAAAGTAACTTTACCCTTTGGAGGATAGGAAGCCAAGCTGAAAGAGGGATACAGATAAAGAAAGAAAAAGCAGCATTTTTTGTTGCCTGTAGGACATATTAAATAATGGTGTTCAGTTGCAGACTATTGAGCATATCTTCTCTGTTCCATGTGCAAAATCAAAGGCTGAATTGCACAAGCTGCCTATTTTAATCTTGGGTGTGATGCAGACCATGGTGACACTGGCATTGTACTTTTGTACTTTTAACAAAGATGTTCTTCAGATGTTTCCTTAGGCATAAAAGCTAAAAATAAAACAGACATTTACAAAAGGTAATAACATTCTATAAAGTATTAATTGATGACTATCTTTGTTCAGGAAGTAGGTCATAAATCTATTGTATTCACATTTACACTATTCTCATTTATCAGCTTTAAACATCGGTTACATAATAAACTTCCAAAGGATAATAACTAGATGGATATCAAAGCTTTTTTTCTGTTGACATTACTGTTACAGTAGGTTTCAATAATGCCTGCTCAGTAATATGTATCACAGAGATGATGAGATTTGAGTAATGTTCTTGATCGTCAAATAACATGCATATCTGATTCTGCTTTCAGTTTTATTTTTTTTTTCTTTTACTCTACCATTAGCTTATATTCAAGGAACACTGCATTCTTCCTGCTCTTACTGGATTCTAAATTTTACTGAGTGTCCACCCCCCAACCATCGGTGGACCACAAACAATAACAATACTGCTTTTTAATCATTATGCTGGCCCTTTGTAACTGACGCTAAGGGTTGCAGTGAGGGCTGTCTGAACAAGCATCTGTAGCATGTAGATCAATTTTCAGATACATGGTCATAGGTAGTTACTAGGCATGTGTTCCAGCATAATAACAAAGTGCTTAGCCCAATTTTCTAGTTGCCCCAAAGTACTGACAAGTTAAGTGAGCCACACAGTAGGCAAATAGAGGCTGAAGAAATCAAACCTCAGACTACGGGAAAGAGGCCTTTAACAATTCATCATTTTTTTTCAAAAACATTTTTATTTTGTTTTCATTATAAACATACGCAAATGTACATATAACAAATGCAATAAAACAATAACAAAACAATTTACAATATTTACATTCATCCATGATAAACAATCATTTTATCCATGAGAACTTATCAGTATTTGTTCAAAAGGTTTTCCAGTTTTTGCCATACTATTTTTTATGAGTAATGTTATGAGTTCTATAACAAATGGTTAGCAGTTCTTTTTTACAAACAACTTTTGCTAAATTAATAAAATCTTTAAACATCAAATCTTGTTTACTTTTCCAGTTAAAAGTAATAACTTTTCTGGCACTTGCAAGAATTGACCAGAGTAACGGAATCTGAGATTTAGGTATTACATTAGGTATAGGAACAATGAATAGGATTAGTGAGTTAGAAATATGAAAATCAGACCATAAAGCATTTATAAAATATCTGAAGTCTTTCCAGTATTGAACAACATTTCTACATTCAATAAACATGTGAACCCAGTTGGCCTCTAGTAATTCATCACATTTCCAACATTTACTTTCACTGTTTTTGAGTATAAGATTTATTTTATGTGGAGTATAGAAACTCCTATTCATAAATTTCCATGTATACAATCTCCAATATAACGAAGAAGAGGTACCATGCGTAGAATTCAATAAAAGTTTTATGGATTCATCAGATATTTGTTCTCTATTAATCTTTATAAAGTAATTCCAAAAATCAGAGTCAAACTTTAGAGTGTCTTCTCTTAGTATCTTATAGAAAGGTGAGATACTTAATTTTTTATTATCTGTCTTTTCAAGACACCTACTAAAAAGCTGAATCAAACTAGGAATAGATTCAGTCTCTAGGTTGATTGATACTCTCATTTTGTTTTCTATAAACTGCCGTAATGAGTGTATAAACAACCAACTGTCTTGACTATTATCAAAACTACATAAAAGAGAGTTTAGTGGTTTAATACTCTTATTTTTAATAAACTGATGCCAGAATATAAAGTTATTTTCCTTTAATTTTTGCATCACATTGATGTTGAAAGAATCTAGGCAATCAGGGGAGTATGCTGTAGGAAATATAAAAAAATAGAAATCGTTCAGTGTTGTAATTACAATCAATTATATTTTTAAAGTTAATAATATTTGATTAATGCCATAAGAAAAATTATCGAACTTCTTATTAAATAAACAAAGTTCATGTAAAACCCAATGAACTCTACATATCCCATATTGTTCCTTAAATTGATTTTCTATATTTCTGACATCGGTTATATGAATCTCATGTATTGTTTTCCAGCCAGATATATAGGTAGGTGTGATCCAATGTAATATTACACAACTTATAATCTTAATCATCTACTCTGCCTTAGTCACACGTTCATTTTCTGAGACAGTATGACTAATGTTGTGACTATTAAATTAAGGATGTGAAGGGTGTATTTGTGTCCTCGCTGGTCATTTATGCATACATTTCATTCATGTTTTGTTTCCTATCTCCTCCAAGAATTAATTAAGAATGCATGCTAAATTAACTGAATTTATCCAGAAGAATGTTTTTCAGAATTTTGGCTACATGCAATTTGCTAGCCGCAGTTTACACCTTATTTTAAGTCAAGGCCCTGAATTAAGATTATACAGACTATAGGCAGACAAGGAATAAGATATGCCATTGTTTTGGTGTTGATGATGTCCAGTATAAAACAATCATCATAAATATATATGATTTGCAAGAGTAAACACTCTTGCTTTAGCCTAAAATGTTAACAGAGCTAATGGCTAAAACAGACACAAATGAAGAATACTCCAAATAATTACCAAGTACTCTGATATCTGATGTTTCTCTTCCTTTTTAGGTCTGAATTTTTTGAAATAATATTTTATGTTGTCCCAAAAAATGACCATCAGGTGGACCTGGTAACACTTGTCATCCTCCAGGTCCCTAAGGCCAACTTGGACCTGATCTGCTGATATTCAACATCAGAGAGGAGACTGAAATAAGCCAGCAGAGTGCCATCTTCATCCCATGGAGTAGTGTATATATATATATATATATATATATCATGAAATAATGAACAAAAAAGTTCAATCTTTTTTGTTTGAATAATAAAAACACACCATTTTATGCAGTGGGGGAAAGCTTCTCTGAACCCATTACTAACTGTATGCATACCAACTCAGAAATCACACTGCAATGGGAAAAGGTTAAACATACCTCTCAACCTGTTAGCTGAAGAAAACTGGAACTAGCCAAAAACAATGGGGGGACAAAGGCCCAGAAATAGGGATGGATTTTAACTATTGCTTTTATAAACTTAGAGAATTACTAGAATTACAGGTTTTGTATTAACATGTATTTTCTGAAGGACATGAAGCCTGAAACTTAAATGGCTGTCATTATTTAGTGACTTCAGTCCTTAGTGATTTACAAGAAAACCACAAATTTTATGCAGAAAGGATAAAAAATATGAGGCAAAAATCAGAGTATTATGTAAAAAATCTGGACAGTTCATAGGTTCATAGGTAAGTACTAGGCTATCTGCCCGAGGGCATCTATAAGCCAAGCCAGAATGTGCTGGCTTTTGCCACCCCCTTAGATTACTTTCCTGTGCATCTGTCTAGCAGAGTCATTAATTCCCTGTGCCTCTGTCCAGCAGAGCCACTGCAGTGATCCCCAGGGTAAATGTTCTGTTTCCCATCCACTCGTCAAGGTTTCTCTTGAAGAGTGTTAGTGAGGGGCTCTGCTTAATGTAGATTGGAATCCTGTTCCAAAGCATGGGGAGTCTCTGGGACAGAAATCTATCCCTCCAGCATGTCCTATTTATCATTGTGGTGAGGTTTAGATCCCTAGAGCGTGTGGCTCTTGGGAATTTGTTTTTCTTTAGGTGGAGCATGTCCATCAATTCTGGGTTGGACATGGCCTTGTATGTCAGGCAGAGATCACCTCTGAGTAAGCGGCATGCAACCAAGTACAGCTGGAGTTTCTTCAGCCGGGCTGCATAGGTCATCTGTTTGAGGCCAGTAATCCTCTTGGTGTGGTACTTCTGTGGCAGCTGTTGCAGCTGTCTTGTAAGGTACATCCCAAATGGGGCATTGTACTCTATGATGGGCCTGATGACTGACGAGTAGAGTGGCACAATAACCTCTTTTGTTCCAGATGCGAACCCTTTTGTGATTAGGTGGGCCACATAGAAGGATTTTCTAACCACCTTGGCAATATTATTATCAAAGGAGAGATTACTATCTACTTGGGTCCCCAGATCCCTTGTTACATTTTCTATATTTAGGGGACTACCACGTATGTGGTAGTTCGTGTGTACTTTGTTTTTTTTCAAAGGAGATGACTATGCACTTTTTGGCATTTAGCTTGAGGCCATGATTTTGACACCAGGTATCCATCTCAGTGAGACCCTTCTGGAGGATATCTGTATCAGCCAGACAGTCAATTATGGCCCCCATTTTGCAGTCTTCTATGAACTTAGTCAGCCATAGTCCTCCTGAGCTTGCCTGTACTTCTGAGAAGTATATACCGAACAGGAGGGGGCCCAGGACTGTGCCCTGGGGGACGCCACTTGTAACCGGTTTAGAGTCGGACTTAGAGCCTGCAACTCTCACTGTGTGGGTTCTATCCGTGAGCCAATTGGCAACCCATATCATGATGTAGGGGTTTATTTCAGGCTGGTGAGCTTGTCTATAATACCAGAGTGGGGAATGGTGTCAAAAGCCTTTGTGAGGTCTAGGTAGGCTGTGGGAATCTCCTTTCCCTCATCTAAAACCTTAGACACTGTCTCAAAGAAGTCCACCAGGTTTAGGAGGCATGATCTGCCCTTAACAAAGCCAAACTGCGTGGGGTCCAATATTTGGAGGTTCCCAATGTCTCTGTTAATGAGTTCCATGATGATGCGCTCCATAGTTTTGCAGACCAGGCTAGTCAGGATTATAGGACGATAGTTCCCGGGGTCCATTGTGGAGGTATGACATCAAATTGCCATACACCGTTGTACGTCAATCTCACATGTAGAGCAGCGCTGGCAAAAAAAACAAAGAAAATAGAACATTCTCTCTTTTGAGTATTTGTTATGAACTACAAACATAAATGAATGAATGTATGCATGGGTGAGTGTGTATCTCTATGTGTGTGGGTATATATATATATATATATATATATATATATATACACATATATATTTATATATATATATATATATATATATATATATATATATACACATATATATATATATATATATATATATATATATATATATATACACAAAGCTTACATGTATACATTGTTTTATTTTTATGTTCTACCCAATCCCACCTTGATGTATGTCATATGTCATGATGTCACTGTCAGAATTCCATGGATGTCTGCCAGGGCATTCTCAGTCTTGCTGGTAGGGAGTAGTGCAACCACTACTGGTCTTTCTTCACTGACTGAAGCTTGCAGTACCAACCAGAGAACCCTTCCTTTTGGATAAGGAGGCTGGCAAAGTGAATCTCCTTTTCTATCCCTGCATCTGAATCCTGAATATCCAGGTCTGCTAAGCAAATGTACATCTCTTGCATTCCAGACAAGTAGGATATTTAATTCCCTGTATAAGAGTACAGGCTGTAGAAATTCTTCCTATGGCTGAGCGTTTAAATTTCAATCATTAGCAGCATAGTAATATTTCTGTATTGCTCACCCTCACTGGTGCTTACAAATGAATGTATGAGTACAATAATTACAGACAGTAAAGATCCACACAGACATATAGCAAAGCATGCATTTCACTCTTACATTATTACATGCAAATCAATAATATATTTTGTTGTAGTAAAGAATAGTTGTGAAACAGCACATTTTTGGAAAGGCAAAAAACTACAACTGACTGTCTGGAGAATAGTTTTATTGCCTTTTTGCCATCTATTTTCTTAGGATTTACAATGGGTATCAATGGAGGCAAAAAAATCTGCTATTAGAAAATCATATATTAGCTAATGGAAAAGGTTTTATAGTTGGTGCCAGCAAAATAAACAGTCCCCATTTAGTTAATGTTTGTGAGTTGCTATCCTTTGGCTTACCTTACTCTTCTATTAAGGTTCATTTGTCAGACATTTCAGCATGTCTGCCCATGTATACCCCTCTTTTAATGCAGTCTCATGAGTAAATGTTTTTGAAAGGTGTTCTGCATAAGAAACCTCCCAGAAAACCTGTGGCTTCTCTTTGGGATCTTAACTTTTTGATAGAGAAATGATCACCTTCTCCATTCGAATCAGCTCATCTGAATGACTTGAGGTTCCTAACTGGGAAAGCAGTTCTACTGATTACTCTCAGCAAGTGTATCTGAGATGGGTCAGCTTTATCTCATCTTCCATAGAGGTGGGAATTTTTTGAGAATCAAGTCTTTTTTTATGCCTTAAGTGGTATCCAAGTTTACATTTAAGCCAATTATCTATCTTCCTATTTTCTTCCCAGAACCTAAAAATGAGTGAGAAAGGATACTTCATACCCTGGATGTCTACATATAACTCATGTACTACCTTGACAGAACAAAATATTTTAGATCTTCTGATCAGTTGTTTATTTCTTGCAAAGGTAAGAAGAAAGGACAACCTTTGACAAAGCAGACTATTTCCCAATCATTGTCTCAGGCTATTACCTTTTGTTATTCTCAACAAAGCAAAACTATTTCAGGCAGGGTCAAGGTTCACTCTACCAGGGTCTTGGCTTCATCTATGTATTTTTTTTGTAGAGTTAGTCTGTTGCTATATTTTAGAAACAGTAACTTGGCACTCTTTGCATTTTTTATAAAGAAAAAAAATAGATTCCTTCTCCACGTCTAGGAGAGGTTTTTCTAGGACCATTCTCCAGAGGCTCCTAGAGCCTTTCCATTCCACCTCCCACTTGTTCTATGCTATGGTATTCTCCCCACATAGGTAAGGCTGCTGCAGCTATGATTAATATGAAGAACACATAACAGTATATGTAAACTTACCGTAACAGTACATGTTCAAATGACTTGTTTTTGTTATGCAAGGATGGGGACATATATTTTTTTTCTTTTCCTAGCAATGTCCTCTCAGGGGTCAGTTTTCCTCTTATAAGTTCATAGGTGTATACTAAGCTAAGAAACACTAGGGCCCATATAATCCCAGCTGTGCAACCCAAACATGACCCACAAATTTGATTTATATAGGTGGTGATTTACTGACTGCGTCTGCCTATCAGAGACATAGCAGCTGGACCAGGGACAAATTTGTGATTCACTATCCATTTTCTAAGTTGTGCTTAAAAAGGGATAGGGAGGAACTCTGCTTTACATGGATGGGAAGCCTGTTCCAGAGAAAGAAAATTATCTGAGAAACTTATCTGTCTGCCCAACATGTTCTATTTATGTCACAAGCAAAATGTAAGTCTTCTAATCTAGTACTTCTGATGACGTTTGTTTTGGGGATTTGTGAAAGGTTTATCATAACCGGGTCCAGGGATGCCCTGTATGCCAGGAAAAGATCACCTCTCAAAAGTCTGTATGATACCAAGTAAAGAGACAGGGCTTTGAGGTGATCTGGATAGGACATTTTGTTTAGTGCCTGTATTCTTTTTGTAAGGAACCTTTGTGGATGTTCCAGTTGCTGTGTGTGTCTGATCAGGTGCAAACCAAAGGGGGCATTATACTCTATGATGAGTCTGATGAGGGTTGGGTACAGTGATATGATGATCTCTCTGAATTTAGTTGCCATGCCTTTGCTTATAAGTTGGGCAACACAGAAGGAGTCCTATCAGTAAGCCAGCTTGCTATCCAGCATGTTATAAAGGGGTTTAGAACTAGTTTCATACGTTTGTTGACAATGCCCTCATGGTGTATTATAGCACATGGTTAGCCAAATCTAGGTAGGCAGTACGCAATTTTCCCCTCATCGGTTGACCTTAGTGACCTTTTCAAAGAAGTTCACCAGATTCAGTAAGCAAGACCTTCCTTTTACAAAGACAATCTGGTATGGCTCCTAAGTCCCTGTTGATATTTCCATGATAATTCTTTTCATGGCTTTGGAAATAAGACTAGTAAAACTAATGGGTCTGTAGTTTCCAGGATCTGTTAAAGGTTGTCCTTTATGAATGGAGATGAAAATTGCAGCTCTCCATTCATAGATTCATAGATGGGGATGAAAGTTGCAGTCCTCCAGTCATAGTTTCATATATTCATAGACCGTTACTATGCTGATGACATGGAAGGCCTTTCTAAAGATAGCCATGTTTTCCCAAAAGAATAATGATGTCCTGTATCCAAATAGGACATTGAGGACCAGGCATGTCTAAGTTACCTCTATCCATAAGGGACATGGGTGCCAAGCCTGGAGGAAATTTCCTATTCCCCATCCACTTGTCTAGGTTGTGCTTAAACTGGGTAATAGACAAACTCAGCTTCACATGGATAGGAAGCCTGTTCTATATGAGGGTCAGTCTTTGGGGCACATAACTGTCTCTCCAGCATGTTCTGTTTAAGTCACAGATAAAATTCAGTTCCCTGCACCTTGTGTTTCTGGTACTCTTTGACTTAACAATGCATAGGAGATTCATAATTTTGGAGTTTGGTGACTCTTTGCAAGCCAGCCATATAGATCACCCCTCAGCAGGAGACTGAGTAGAGGAACAAATGGAACAAAGCCTATTTTAAGACTATAAAACAGTGACACCAGGCGTCCTGTTAAGTCATATTTTAGGAAGCTTCCTGGAATGTTATCAGGAAACACTGAGGCTGTGTTCTTGGCTTTAGTGAGCGCAGCCAGCATATGCTCCCTATTTATAGCTGGAGGGGTTATGTTTGAGGGCATTTTTGTGAGGATGGCTGGGGGGTGAGAGTGAGGTAAAGTTGGCACTGAATATGTCTACTAACAGGTTTGTTGTACTGCCAGGCTGAATCAATTTGTCACCTTTACCCACCAGTTTAGCACATTGCTGTGTGCTACCCTTGAGGTTTCTGACATAAATGTAGAAGGCCTTATGGTTGTCCTTCACCTGGGAGGCCATCTTAAACTCAAAGCTGGCTTTGCTTAACTTAATTAACCCTCTTACTTGCCTGTTTACTTTGATGAGAGAGTTCCTATTTTTATGTGAATTACCCTTCCTGATTTTTCCATCAATTTTCTTTTTGTTGTATATCCTGTTTAATTTGGGAATCCACCAGAGTGGTTTGTTTCTAGGGCTAGTCCTGGGAATACTTCTGGTAGGTACAGCAGCCTCTATACAGCCATTGATATGGTTGTACAGAATTTCTTAGAGGAATTCAGCATATGCTGCTGTGTTCTGGTTTGGAGGGGCATTGAATTTTGACAATCCATCATTTATAAAAGGTAATTTGCTTTGGAATAGTTCCTAAGTGTTACTAGCTTAATTGGATTATGGAGTTGATTTTGATTTCAAAAGAGATGGCTTTATGGTTAAACCGGAGGTTAGCATTGCTTACCCTTGCGCAAACCCGTGCAAACCCGTGCAAACCCGCTTACAAGTGCTTAAAAGTGCCTTAATCACTCTGTATGCAACTGCCGCTGTTCTGGCCAGTAACAACATAAACAGCCTTTGCAGGTCTTGAACTCAGGACCCTGTACACTATAGTCATGGTAGTTAACCACTAACCAAGTAAAAACAGTAAAAATAAACACTGCAAGGTACCGGATCCCACCAGGAAATGTACGACAACTGGATAAAAACACTGAATTTTAATATTAACAAATACAAAAATGATTTAGCGCTTTCATCCACAGCAATGTGGACTTCATCAGAATATAATCATCATCCAATTAAGTCTTTATATACTACATTTTTGGTGCCAACAACACTAATTAATAAAATATACATTCATATTAAAGTGAACAAGCACTATTTCAAATAAACATTGCTTACAGTTTACCCAGATCATTGTATAACTGCACTAATGCATATATACTAACATTTAATTAATATATTAATGTTTTTAATATTTTTAATACCCTTCATAACCCCTGACTAAATATACCAACATTGTTAAAAATAAAACCTATATAAAAAAATGTATCAGTTCAACTTTGTATACTGAATGAGGGACTTACTAATCCACATTTAAATATCTACATTCACAATATAATATATCAACAGCACACAATGTTAGACCAAAATGCAAACTTACCTTTGCAACTGTAAGATAGGTTTAATAGTAATATAATCATTTCATCCGGGCTCATTTGAGGCATCTGTTAATAACTGCCATTTTATTTCTCTTTGTCCTAATAGTGCCTTATAATTCCCCTCTTTGTCCAAATCTAACCTGTTCTAAAATGGCGAACCTAAAGAAATGACTATCCCCATGTTTGTCCACATGTCTATATAGGGCATTACTACTATCCTTCCTTTTAATATTATATAAATGACCAAAAATTATTTTTTTTAAATAATCTCTCTGTTTTACCTATGTAGTAACTAGAACAGGTCATGCACTTACCCATGTATATAATGTACTTAGAGTTGCAGTTCCCTTGCCTAAATGTAATCTTGGTTCTGTTAACATTTTCCATGGTAACACCCTCATCCTCTAAGATGGCATGACACTGCCTACAACTACCACACTTACTTGTATGTTTAGTCTGCTCAATCATTACCCTTATAGTGTTGCCCCTCTCTAGATTTCTCTTGATGTTACAACCCATTTTGTAGACAAATAATGGTGTATCTCCCACAATATTCCTAATTTCATTGTCCGCCATAAGTATATTCCAATTTCTACAAAGAATCTGTTTTATCTGATTCACATGGGGGTATATTACAAAATACAGGCCCTATTAAAATATTCCTCAGTATCATTCGAACCTATATATACATTTTTAATCAGTTCCTTTCCTAAAATGGGTGGATATTTCCTACCCCATTCGCTTATAAAATATTTCTTAACATCTTCCAAGATATTTGTGGGATACCCCCTCAAACTAAACAGGGATCTTATAAATTAAATTTCTTCAACCATGTCAAAATATAGGGATGTCATTCTGGCAGCCCTTATTCACTGCCCTTTAAAGATGTTTTTCATTATTTTTCTGGGGTGATTACTTGAGTACTCTAGATAACTATTGGAAAATGTGTTTTTCCTGTGTATATGGGATTTGAAGCCACTAGATGTATACAAAGTTGAAATGACACATTTTTTTATATATGTTTTATTTTTAACAATGTTGGTATATTTAGTCAGGGGTTATGAAGTGTATTAAAAATATAAAAACATTAATATATGAATTAAATTTTAGTATATATGCATTAGTGCAGTTATAGGATGATCTGGGTAAAATGTAAGTAATGTTTATTTGAAATAGTGCTTGTTCACTTTCATAGGTTCATAGGTTCATAGGTAGGTACTAGGCTATTGGCCCTAGGGCCTTTATAAGCCTAGCCAAACAGTACCCTGGCTTTTGCCACCCAAGAAAATTATTTTCCTGTGCCCCTGCCGAGCAGAGTTACAGAAGTGATCCCCAGGGTGAATTTCCTTCCTCCCATCCAATCATCAAGATTTTTCTTGAAGAGTGCTAATGAGGAGCTTTGTTTGTTATAGATAGGTAGTTTGTTCCAGAGTATGAGAAGTCTCTGAGACAGGAATCTATCCCTCCAGCATGTTCTGTTTATTGTGGTGACAAGGTTTAGGTCCCTAGAGCATGTAGCTCGGAGGGATTGGGATTTCTTTACGTGGAGCATGTCCAACAGCTCTGGGTTTGACATTGCTTTGTATGTTAGGCAGAGATTGCCTCTGAATAGGCGATATGCGACAGAGTAAAGCTGGAGTTTTTTGAGACGGTCTGCATAGGGCATCTGTTTGAGGCCGGTAATCCTCTTTGTGAGGTATTTCTGTGGCCTTTCCAGTTGTTGTAGATGTCTTGTGAGGTACATACCAAAAGGGGCGTTGTACTCGATAATCGGTCTAATGAGTGATGAGTAGAGAGGATCGATGACTCTTTTTTCCTGGATGAGAAACCTTTTGTGATGAGGTGTGCCACTTAGAAGGATTTCCTGACTACTGTGGTGATGTGATTATCAAAGGAGGGACTACTGTCCACCTGTGTCCCAAGGTCTCTTATCACACTTTAGGTGTTAAGTAGACTACCGCCTATGTGGTAGTTCATGGGTACAGAGTTTTTACCAAAAGGGGATGACAATGCACCTTTTGGCATTGATCTTGAGGCCATGGCTTTGACACCAGGTATCTGTCTCAGTGAGGCCCTTTTGTAGGATGTCCACATCGTTAGGAGATTTGATTATGAATATGAACGTATATTTTATTAATTATTGTTGTTGGCACCAGAAATGTAGTATATAAAGACATAATTGGATGATGATTATATTCTGATGAAGTATGAAAGCGCTAAATCATTTTTGTCTTTGTTAATATTAAAATAGAGTCATTTTTATCCAGTTGTCATACATTTCCTGGTGGGATCCGGTTCCTTACAGCATTTAATTGTACTGTTTTTACTTGGTTGGAATGTTTAAATGCTGCTTTGTAGATTAGTTATCAGTACATAAGATTGAGGTATCACCAAACAAATCCTCACTATAGTAAAATCAAATTGAACTTGTGATAGGAATCTATATACAGTCTTATGTTCTATAACCTACTACATAACATAAATATGTGAACTGGAGTACTGCAGTAAGCCAAGATGTGAGGTGTTATTGTAATAAAGTGTTGGAGTCCCCTAATAACACAAGGACCCCATACAGTGTACGTACACATGAATCATGGATACCAGACACATATATAACATGTAATGAATAATAAATCAATACCAAAAAGCAAATATAATGCAAAATAAATTTTAAGCAATGATAAGCATTGCACAGGCCAGCTTAGTAGGTGTAAGCAATGTGTAGACCAGCTAAGTCAATTTGCCCATTGGTATACCCCTTTAAACAATTCAAACTTTAGGTAAACAGATTTGCCCATAGCATAGCCTTTTCAAAACCATCCAATCATGGCAAAATGTGGGAAATCAGCCCTATTTAAACCTAACAGGCAGGAATACATCTCATAACTGGTTGTAGCTTCCCCTTATAGGCACCATATCTGGAATGGGAGAGGATGTGTGCTTTCAGGCACAGCACTGGGGCATCCAGGAGTCCAGAGTCATGACAGGACTCCTTGTCAAAGACCATGAGGAGAGAGTGCTGCAGGGCCAGTACCAGGGTTCCCACTATAAAGTGGAAGCCTGGGACCATCTCGCCCGTGACCTCACCAGTGGCACTGGCATACCCCGATCTGGTGAACAGGTCAGGCATCACTAAGGCCAACCTGAAATGGCAAAAGGGGGATTTCTTGGATCAGTGGATACAAGATGCTAGGAGTACAGGGGAGGTCCCAGCTTTGTGTAAGTATCACTCCACTACCTGTTTAATAATTGCCAGCTCATGTATATTATGGATAGGTATGGCTAAATATTCCTCTTATGTCCTTCACAGTGGCAAGTGAGCGGGCTGCGAACCAGAAGGCCCACGGATGTCGCTTGGAGATGTTGCGACACTAGGCAGGTTAGTAATATGCTTGCACGTACTGTCATATGAAATAAATCTAAAAGTATTACTAAGTTAGTTGCCTGTATAAAACCTGTATTGTTTAAGGCAAGTACTGCATACACCATTGAATAGGAAGAGTCTCATATAGGTTGTATGTAAATAAAAACATAATAGCCTGACAATGAAGGTCTAACTGCTGGACTGCATGTGTTTACTCTGGTATCATATGGTAATTTAGATTTGCAATCACTTAATAGTACTGTAGTATTAAGTACTGTTACCCGCAAAATGCAACATAAATAAAATGTGTAGGAATGTCTGTATATGACTGGTGTAATCCCCAGAGGTCATTTAGTACAACTGAGAGAGACGTAGACAGAAAACAGTGAAAAGGCAAACAACAAAATCCAAATAGCACATGCAACTGAGACGTGAACTGTTGTATTTTTAGCACACACAGCCATGGTTCGAATCCTGGGAGTGGTAGTATTCTGCATATAGAATCATACCCCATGACTTTACAGATATGCCCAGTAAATTGGCTCATATCTGCTGCCTGTCACTCTGTTCCCCTGGGAAATCAGTGGGATGACCCCCGACGTATAGGCAGCAAACAAGAAATACAACTGATTGTCACACATTTATGAGAACAAACCTGTCACTCTAGCAACTCCCCAAGCTGTTATGAGAGTAATAAGCCAGGTATGTCCCATCTACATCCCCATGTTGTCAAGCTGTGACCAGAATGTGTACAGTACAGAGTGAGAATTATGTGCATAATACTAATGTGGATTCTGGTACTTTGTGTGGCAACATTCAGGGAGTGCTAACAAACATTGCTCCCACAGGTCCATCAGATATGAACATTGTGCCTAAATATAAAAGATTGATACCCTGTACTGGTACTGTTTATTCTGGTATTGTATAGAATTGTTATTGTTGCAGTTGCTCTGAATAATAAGGTATCACTCATCACTGTCACCCACACTGTGCTACATAATATAACTGTCTACAAAATCCTGTATAAGAGTGTTGTAAGTCACTAAAGGTTGAAGAGAGCAATAGTCTATGTATGTCCCGGTTCAAGAGCATGTAGTCAAGACATAGCCAGAGTCTGTGCAAAAAGAGATTGACAGGTATGTGTATAACATCAACCTGAAATCTGGGAGTATGTTTAGAAACAGTTAGTGTTAAACAATTCCTCCACAGGTATACCAGGTAAGAGGTGTATACTGCAGGTAAAACCAGTTCATGTATATAGTTGCCGGCAGCCATACCACTGTCCAGATTAAGGCAATAGGGTAGTGTACTAATACTTGTAAGGTACAGATAACAGCACTGACTAGGAAATTAATGCAAACTACAGGAATATACTAGGTGTTAACTGACATCTCTGCCACCCACCATATCTGCAACAATAAACTAAATACCCAACTCAATCGGTATGTGACGACTTAACTGTAATGTTGGGACATATGTCCTTTTGTTTGATAATTATTTAAATCTGTTTCTATGCATGTGCTATGTTGAAATACGCCAACATTGGTGGCATGGTGCCATCAATGTTCCTGCATGCTGTTGTAATTACCATTGTGGTCCCATTTTATGCATGTGTTCTGTTTGCTATGTAACTGTTCCATATCTGGTGTCTGGGTTAATGGGAATATCTATACATGCTGTTATACCTAATCCTGGAATGTGTTGACTATTAAGAACCGACATATGTTGATAAAACATAAACACCACAGCACGTATGAGAATGCAGGTCCCAGCGGACCCACCTGTCCAACCTCAGCTGGTCGTGGCACTGGGCACCAACACATCTGGGGCCCAACCCAGGACCTCCTTGTCCATTGGTCCTGCACCACATTCCTCACGGGATGGGGCATGGACAGGAACCTGTCACCTGTTGCCAGGTCCAGGTCGTGGTGTGCAGTGAGCTCCGCAGGGAGGTCAGAGATCCACTATACCAGCTTGAGAGCCACATGTCATGACTAGAGGGTTGGTCTGGCTCTCCGACTCAGCCCTCAGCACAGCCACCTTCAGGGCTGTAAAGGTGCAGTGGTGACTGCCCATGGGTGGGGACCTCAGTCCCACTGTTTCCACTAGGGGGCTCATGGGCTTCTGATTTCCCAACACCCCTCCACATCAAGGTGTTTAACCCCACATGTGTCATATACCACCCCTGTATGCATCTTATTTGTCTTGTCTGTTAACCTACCCAACCTACCTCCCCAAATATACCTACTATTCCTCCCCAACATCCTACTCTCACCTGAAAAAAAAAGGGCAATCTGTTCCCAAAAAAAAAATCTCACCCCATACATAGCTGTCCATTTCACACACGTCCACTGGACACATGTAATCAGGTCTAATTAGCATCACAACATATTATTGTTGTCCTCACCCCTCTCTCAGTGCTTTGAGTGTCCAAATCTAACTCCAAATTCAGTGTATATGCACAGCTATTGCTGTAGAAGAAATGGGCAGCTATGGACCTTCCCTATACCCTTCCTGCACATCCCTAGCTATTTTCCCTACTGTCTTTCCTTCTTTGTGCTCCTTTTTCATTACTTACCTATCAACCCTTTTTTGTATTCTTTTAAAGAAATCAGCATGGGGATAAGCTTGAGTAAGCACTTTCAAGCAGCAGTAAGTGGATTTAAGACTGTTTGTGTGGGGGTAAGCAATGCCTACACAGGTTAAGCAATTTAGAAGCTAACTGGGTATAAGAAACAGTAACCGAAAGTTAACGCAAACCCACGCAAACCTGCTTACAACTGCTTAAAAGTGCCTTAATCACTCTGTATCCAGCTGCCCTTGTTCTGCATAGCAACAAAATAAACAGCCTTTACAAGGTTCGAACCCAGGACCCTGTACACCTTAGCCAAAGTGATTTACCACTAAGCCATGTGAGATATACATAACCCTGATGTTTTCACAAACATATCATCCAGCACAGTCATTCAACAGCACAGGAAATAAATTTAAACATGTAGCTGTATATGTGTGTGTGTGTGTGTGTATATATATATATATATATATATATATATATATATATATATATATATATATATACATATATATATATATATATATATATATATATATATATATATATATATATACATATATATATATATCTATATATATATATGTATATATATATACATATATATCTCTATCTATATACATATGTATATATATACATCTATATATATGTGTATATATATATATATATATATATATATATATATATATATATATATATATATATATACATATTTATACACGTAAGCATAAATATGTATCTATATATGTATATACAGACATATATCTATAGATATAAAAGAGAACATAAAAACATATATGACCACATGCACCATTAATGGGGGTGAGGGGGCCCAAGTAACATGCATCTTGTACATATAGACATCCCCCCGCCAACAGCTGAACACGTCTGCCCTGCAATACAATACCAACTGTTGCAAATCCCATAACCAGGACCTGACACAACATGGGCACAAGATGTTAACAGTACTCCATCCCAACTGTATGATGTCAGGCTGGTATCAGTAACATATCATGCAGTACAATCTGGCTACCATAGGGAATGTACAATGTGGAAGCAATCAACATTCTTAAGATACATACACACATATATGCAGAATCATATATATATATATATATATATATATATATATATATATATATATATATATATATATTTATATGTAGATATATATGTAACTACACATGCACACAGAGATATGTATAGGAAGATACATATGTAGAAGGTGCACACAAAACAGAACAGCCACTATGCCTACATTTGTCACCTAACCAACTGGACGCTATATGAGCCACCCATGCAAATGACAATTGTTGCATGCAACATATACCCACGGAAAGGTTAAAGGATATAACACCACACACAGGTTTGCATACATGGGAAAGCTTTATTTGTGTAATAGTACAGTTGTATATGCCATGACATCTAGCTGTTTAGACTCTGACATACATATAAACAGACTAATGCAACTGTCAAACAGATAAATTAATACAGTATTCTGAAAGGTTTACATATGTTGCTGCCCAGGCCAAGGCCTTCAAGTAATACAACAGTAAAGACAGACTGGGCCACAGGATAGCAATCGATCAACAGTAAGTAATGCAAATGTATAGCCCAGCAGTCTCTATCTACACTCTGTACAGAATCCCTAGAAGGTAAAGACCTCAAATGACACAATGAGATGTATCTGTTACATAACAAGGCATAACTGACACCATCACAATCACACTGACAAAGAGAACAGTCTGTATGGCAGGAAGCAGTAGGCCTGCATTAACCCAAGGTGAATTGTATGGTAATGTACATCCGGATACATTAAGGCAGCTTACCCTTGATACCCCCAGATGTTGTAACAGCCTAGGTTAGTTATGGTGCATCACCCCCCCATAGACTGACATGCAGGGCCATATACCACTGTTATATATACTGGCCTCTGGAGTGCATAAGTGCTCACATGTATTGTGTAGATGAAGCCCGCACATATATGGACCCAACCCCAAAATATGTGTGGGGGCCACAGGCAGCAGTGGAATGATAGCAGGAATGGCAGCATGACATAATCACAGCCCACTACATAACAACCCCTGACATCAGGTCATATGGACAAAGCCTGATATGTAGGTACAGGACAGAGGCTGGAACACAGGCCCATATGTGAAATAGTGTTGTCATACACTAAGCAAGTCACCGGTGTTACAGGATAGTCTGCAACATACCCTTAGTCAGGAATACGAAGTTAGAAACTCAAATGGATGTAGCCATGTACTGATAGCACTCAACGCACACACTGCCAGTGATATATCTGACACAAGACCTGTGTGGTGGACAGACAAAACATAACAGGCACACCTCTGGCCATCAAGAGGATAGGCCCACAGTTGAGAGCTATACAGACAGACTGTGTTCCATATTAAACTAGTATGTACACACAAACCCTGTAACACTGGTGCTGTACAATGCATACAACAACACTACTCACACTCTGTCTGTAGTTCTGGAACCTCATACAAATATATAGCTGGCCTGAGTGTGCAAGTTCTCTTGTAAGAGGTATTGCTACCTGCTGTCTGTAACACTGCTGCCCACACAGAGGAAGGATGTCCAACATATAGGAAAGGTAAAGGGACCACGCCCACATGATGTAGGGATTATAGGAGTGTGTTACCATGACAGTGTTAATTGGAAGTACTACACAGCATGCTGCATGCAGGTAGCAAGTGGAGGACACTGACTGGTGCAGAGGCCATCACCTGATCATGTGCATCACCTACAAAATCCATGCTGCAATCTATTCAAAACAGCTCAATCCATTTACTGGAGAGAGACCAAGAAAGATATATATATATAGAGAGAGAGACAGACTGAGTGAAAGGCAAAAAAAAAAAACATCCATCCAGCAATCTATCCAGAAGAGGCATCATTCCCACAACAGGTATGTGAAGTATATATGCATGTAATTGACTGTAGTACTTGGTCCATAATAATGGGATAGATGATGTGGAATGATTTATATGTGCCATCAGGTGCTGCTGTTGTAACGATGTTCAGCTGAACAGCTTCTAAGGACAATAGAGTCTGTCCCTGTGGGTAGTGGGTTATACCCATCAACTGTGCAGAGCAGCAATGACTTATAAGTTGTAAGCCATCATAGTGTGTGTTGTGTAATGGGAAGCATGTATATTACTGTGGCCAAAAGCTGGTGGTGGAAGTAATGCCATAATGATGGATACATGGGTTCTACAGCCCACCACTTGCAGGATACTCAGGTTAACCTGTATTGTAGCATGCTGGAATGCCATAGGTGTTTAATAGGGTTACCTGCAATCTGGCCCTACATATATCCCCCTAATATTTGGCTGTGTCCATATGCGGCATGTCTAATGGTCAGCTCTCAATGTTTTCTCCTGTCTACCTGCTGAATCTGGGCATCTTGGGTCAATCACAAAGAGGCAGGCTAGCAAGTACGGTGGATGCACAGACCAGACAAACTGTAACAAAACACAAAGGGAGCCAGCACCTTGGGAGCGTGAAGATTTATTAAGAGAACCAGACCGGTTTCAGCTTATAGCTTTCTTCAGTGGTACATAACATAAAGCAGTATGACAACTGCAATATATACTCAGTGTCATTAAAGACCAGTGACATCATTTCCTGTCTAAGGAAAAACTGGTCTAATACTAAATAATGAATACAAAAAAGACAATGCAAACTACAATAGATACTATACATATTTACTATTTTTCTTTTGTTCTTTTTTTTTCTTTTTTTCTTCTCATTATTTTACTACTTTCTTCTTTGGACAAACCCAAGAATTGTTAATGGATTCATAAATAGTATCAAGACCCATGAAGAGAAAGGAAAACCCTACAGTTTATCATTTAATCCAGCTGGGAATAAACCCCCTGATTTGACAATCCATTTCCTTTCCTTCATGTTTAGTATACTATGCCACCCCGTTTTAAAAGACCCGTTGCCCAATATTTTGTCTATGACTGTAAAAGTAAATTTAGCCATGTGATGAACCAGTGAGTGTCTATATAAAACATTGGTGGCTCTTCCATTCCTAATGTCTCCTAAATGTCCTGACATTTGAAATCTGAATTGTCTAGAAGTTTGGCCCACATAAAAGGTTTGACAATTGCAGGTGACCAAATATATGACCCAATCCGTTCCACAATTAGCATAACAATTGATGTTGTACAGCTGCCCAGTATTTGTACTGCTAAAGGATTTGGTTTTAAAGGCATATTTGCAGAAGGTGCAGTGTCCACAAGGATAAGAACCAACCAGTCTCTCCCCTGTTAATGTAGTTTGATGATAAATGGTATCCTGATGCATAATTTTCTTTTAATGAGAGATATGGGACCCTAAGGTTTTACCCCGCCTGAAGGAAAATGAGCATTTGTCCCCTAAAAGGTCACCCAATTGTTCATTGGCCTTCAAAATATTCCAATGTTTGTCAATAACATCAGTAAGAAAGGCTGTGTTTAAAATGTAGTGACCTTTCTCAAGATATCCTTATTCTCCTTCCTGGGTGTATGTTTGTATTCTAATAAGGTATCCCTGGATTGGTTGTTGGCCCAATGCATGACCGAGTTCACATTCTGTGTACCATATCCCCTAGCTAAAAATCTGTTGGCTAAATCCTGATGGGATTGTGTCAAATCCTGCTGTGAAGAACAAATTTTCTTCAAGCGCAAAAAGTGAGATTTAGGAATATTATTAATGGTATGTTTGGGATGGAGACTGGAGGCATGTAGCAGGCTGTTATATTATGGATATTTTCGATAAACTGTAGTAGGTAATGTGTTATCTGGTTGATGCTGTAAATTGACATCCAAAAAGTGGATCTCTTTTTTATGAAAACTCGCTGTAAACTCAGCCCCCCATTTATTTCCATTGAGGTATTCAATGAATTCCTCCAAATAATCACTGCCTCCTTTCCATACATATGGGGTTCCAATTCAGACTCCGATATAATTTGTAGAAACTCAGTTGTGTCCGTTAACCTGGCTCTAACATGTGGCAATAACAGTTGCAAATATTCCATCAAAAATGCTGATAATGGCTCTGTAAGGGAGCCTATGCCTGAAACAATAAGTCTACCTGGTGGCTAGCTCAAAGATTTGTGAATTTTGGGCAACAGATAAAGATATTGTTTGCCTGGATCTTTTACCATTAGTTGTTGTCTAGTTTTATCACTGATAATTCCCTGATCCACTGCTTTCTGCAAAAAGTTGTCAATCTCTTTTTTGAAATTGAGAGTGGGGGTCAGTAGGCATGTTCATATAATGTTGAGGGTTAGACAATTGTCTACTTCCCTCAGCACAGTAATAACTGGAATCCATGGCTACCACCGCCCCACCCTTGTCTGCTGGTAGGATGGAAATATCAGTATTGGCCCTAAGATCTGTAAGAGCATTTTGTTATGCCATTGTTAGATTATGTCTGATAATCTGTGAGGAACTGAAATGGTAATGCAAATCTTTGAAAATTGCCTGTTGGAAAATGGCAATATGTTTGTCCATGGGTGGAATGAAATTGGATTTGTAGAATCTAAATTCAGTAGATCTCTGAGAATGGTCCTGTTGGCCGAAAAATAATTTCAGATTAAGCTTTCTGCAAAATGATAGTATATCAGAGACAAAAATGCTTTCATCCACAAAAAACCTGGGATAAAACCAAGACCTTTATTCAGCAGTGATTCCTCTTCAGATAATAAAACATATTTAGAAATATTGTGCACATTTGAACATTCTACATTTATTTCACTATTGATTGGAAAAGAACCTCTATGTTTTTTTACCCCTGTGCTTGCGTCCCCCCTGTGCCTCCTACCCCTAAAGGGTATTCTGAACTCTGACCCCTCTTGGAATCAGGGGAATCACTAATGTATGTGGATTCTGTGTCAGTAGTGGAGGATTCCACCCCCGAAGTTGTGGTCTGTGGTCTACCTTTTTTCAATATGGATCTGGGTCTTTTTTTTGCTTATCTTAGTGGTGTTTTTTGTTCCATCAGCAAACTTAACACTTCTCTGTGACTCAAATGGCCTACCCCTCTCATAATCTTCCATGTCTCTGGAAACCTTATGTAACTTTTTATCTTTCAAATGATTTTCAAAAGTAGTCAATTCCTTTGAGAGTCTGCTAAGATTATCCTTAAAATGTGTTTGTTCTTCATGTTTTTTCAACTCTTCACATATTTTTTGTACATCACATATGTCGACCTTAATTGTTCTTTCATAATAAGATGCTAAAATGTTAACAAAGGACATGGACGCCTGTTGCTGTGCCATGTCCCAATCCCTTAATAATATGTCTTCAGGCTTACTAACTAATGGCTGTAATTTAATCCGTAAACCCCTCAGGGTAATGTTTTGATGTTGATATGCTTTGAAAAGCTTTAGGTGCCAAATGTTAGTACGTAAAGTTTTAACCTTCTTGCCAAACTGAGTGAAGAGCAAATTACAACCATCAACTGGATCAATCTGGCTGATCTCCTTTGTGCCCTCATCCATAGGTTTAATTCCAAATACATGAATGTCATCCTTATCCGCACAAAGGCCCCAAAGTAGCTTGCTAAGATCCATGACCATAAGTTGCTAGTTTGCTTCAATCACCCTGAAATCACTGTTAGTCATCTGTGAAGTGATACCACCAAAATGGAGCCTATAGGACATCTCTTAAGCAGACTGTCAAGGATGTTATAAGAATAGGCCCCCTTTACTCGAACCTGGCTTACTGGTACAAAATATATTATACTGAATCCATTTGAGTTACAAAGGAATGTAAATGTTTGCTGAGAGGATCAAAAAAACAGGAAAAAGGTAAAAAAAACTTTAGCTTAATTTACCAAAAAGACATGTGGAAAATACACACAGAATATGCAAATCATCAATTCTAACCCACAAAAATGTTTTATGTTGCAAGATCCACTTGTTACATGCAGTTGTAAATACCAACCACTAGAAGGTGTAAACATTCACATATTCCTGGACAGATCTGTATGATTACTGTTAGCTGAGCAATCCCTAAATAATGAAAAAGCCTTCTAACAAAGAGCCTTCTAACAACAATTGAGTACTCATTTCTCTATTCTCAGTTATGTAATGACCAATTTTTATAATACCCTGTCACAACACAAAAACATTGCCCAAGAAATAAATGAACAACCAATTTACAAAATGTCAACCTACCATCAGCTTGTGATAAAGTATACAAAAGTCTGACACCATGCCTTGTTAGTCCCAATATAATATAGACTACTCACAATCTCATTAATATTAATGTCCAAACTGACTAGCTGGATAGATAGATGCTATGTGAAAATGAATGATAGTTTTGTAATGGTTTCCAAAATTGCTTCACCATATCATAAATTGGTCAAAAAATGGTTAGAAAAAACACAATATTCAGGTTTCCCCCAACAGTACAATCTGTATTAGAATGTTAAGACCAGCTAAATATTAACTAGCATCCTGCCAAAACAGTATAGGATCATTCTAAGCATGAGGATAATAGACATGGAAAAAAATGAACACACATGTGAAGATAATACACTGAATCCCTATATGAGAAACAAAAAATGCCTATGTTAAATATACGCCACTATATACAAAATAATCCCTAGTCCCTAAGACCGTAGGAAATGACTTACTCCAACCAGTCTACAAAAAATGAGAAAATAGTTCAAAATGTTCCATTCTTTATTCGTATAACAATCTGACCAAAAAAGAATACTTTCTCTAACAATTGGCAGTCTAGTTGATGTAAATACTTTATGAAAAGTAAAATCAGGCCTTGATTCTCTCAGCCAGAATATGGGCTGAATGCTCATTATCTCCTTAGTCACAAAAGCACCATCTATCTAAATAGTACATCTGTAACTAGATAAAAATAGGTATATACATAAATGAAAACCATTTTTGAACATTACCAAAATGATTAGAGTCCCAGACCAAAATATACCACCAGCGTATCTGCGAACAGACATCAAATAAGCTGTTTTAGTTCTTAAAGTCATCCCTGATTAATTGGAAGCCAATGCCAGTTGAATGTACATTCTCCCTGTTTTCATGTAATCCTTCCCTGGTGCAAGCCTCATAGACTGCAGTCTATTCAGGTGTTGCATATAAGCACAGATCCATCCTATGTACTGTCAATTCCTGAACATGTGTCCAAATAAAAATGACCCCCAATCTCATAAACGCTAGTGAATCCACAAAACGATACCAATTCCCAAAAATGGCCCTTGTTGTAATTGCGAAAGCCCAGCCGAATGTCGGCCAAAAAGAGAGCATGTCACTTTAAGCAAAAAAACGGCCACAATAAAAAATAGGCCAAAAACAATGCCCAAAACCCCACAAAAAAAAGGACAAACTTAAATAAGTCCAAAACACTGACCAAAAATGTAGTCAATAAATCACCATCTATAAGGAAGGCAACACTCCTCACACCAACAGCCAGCTAAGTACACGTAGTCACAAAGAGGCAGGCTAGCAAGTATGGTCGATGCACAGGCCAGACAAACTGTAACAAAACACAAAGGGAGCCAGCACCTTGGGAGCGTGAAGATTTATTAAGAGAACCAGACCGGTTTCAGCTTATAGTTTTCATCAGTGGTACATAACATAAAGCAGTATGACAACTGCAATATATGCTCAGTGTCATTAAAGACCAATGACATCATTTCCTGTCTAAGGAAAAACTGGTCTAACCTTAAGGTCCCATTTCTCTCATTACAAGACAGTTATGCATCAGGATACCATTTATCATCAAAGTACATTAACAGGGGAGAGACTGGTTGGTTCTTATCCTTATGGACACTGCACCTTCTGCAAATATATCTTTAAAACCAAATCCTTTACCAGGAAAAATACTGGGCAGCTGTACAACATCAATTGTTATGCTAATTGCTGAATGGATTGGGTCATATATTTGGCCAGCAGCACTTGTCAAGCCTTTTATGTGGGCCAAACGTCTAGACAATTCATATTTCGAATGTCAGAACATTTAGGAGACATTAGGAATGCAAGAGCCACCAATGCTCTATATAGACACTCGCTGGTTCATCACATGGCTAAATTTACTTTTACAGTCATAGACAAAATATCGGGCAACAGGTCTTAAAACGGGGTGGCATAGTATACTAAACATGAAGGAAAGGAAGTGGATTGTCAAATTAGGGGGGTTATTTCCACCTGGATTAAATTATAAACTGTAGGGTTTTCCTTTCTCTTCATGGGTCTTAATACTATTTATGAATCCATTAACAATTCTTGGGTTTGTCCCAAGAAGAAAGTAGTAAAATAATGAGAAGAAAAAAAGAAAAAAAAGAACAAAAGAAAAAAGTAAATATGTATAGTATCTATTGTAGTTTGCATTGTCTTTTTTGTATTCATTATTTAGTATTAGACCAGGTTTTCCTTAGACAGGAAATGATGTCATTGGTCTTTAATGACACTGAGTATATATTGCAGTTGTAAGGAGAATAAAACGAAGTACGGAGCAAACACCTTCTGAAAAAGCAACATAGGTCTAAGAGATTTGAGACAAAATACTGCGGCTCCATACTTTTCTGAGAGGACAAATTCTTTACACGTAGTCCAGAGTGACACTAGAAAAGGTAATGTCCCAGTTAGCACAGGAGCATTTTCAGTCTTTTTTACCAATGATGTTGTTGCCATCAAGGAATTAGTGAGGAGCCATTGGAATGTTTTGATGGTTGACTCTCAGATCAGAGAAATACTGGGTGATGCTCCCCAGTTTAGATATAGGAATAAAAAGAATTTAAAAAGGTTATTATGTGACAGAGGTCCCGCTAACTTACGATCCAGTATTCAACAAAGCGGAACACGCTGTTGTGGCAGTTGTAGTTTTTGTTCTTATATTAACCCCTCTACTTTGTTTACTCATCCTTTCAGTTCACGCCAGTACTTTTTTAGAGTGAATGGTAATTGTTTGTCCAGAAATGTCATATATCTTGCTACCTGTTCCCTATGCAAGTCTTTCTATATAGGGAAGACTAATAGATGCTTTAAGGATCGTATACGTGAACATTTATATAGCATCAGGATGGGGCATGTTAGTAATGCACTGGCCAAGCATGTATCTGAATTTGGTATTCAGCATACTTTTACTTTTAGGATAGTTGAACATGTTAATGCCAACATTAGAGGTGGAGATATTAGAACACACACTGAGAATAGGGAAAACATGTGGATTATTAAATTGAGATCTGATGTTCCACCAGGCCTTAATGCTAAGGTCTCTGTTAGACCGTTTCTGAAAACAAGAAGATTGAAGGCATACTAACCTATATTCAGTTTTTTATCTCCTATTCCTATATATTAAATAGATTTTATTGAGAAGTATGTTTCAGCAATGTTTTATCAATGTTAGGTTATTCTACAGTTATTACATGGCTATTATATTTGTTTTAGTATTTTGTGTATAAGTGAAGCTTTTTTAATTGATTGTTACTGCGCTAATTGCCTAATTGAGTTGTTTCCCGCTTTTTATTGGTTTTAATAGTATATTATATGTGCATCAGTCACTTGTATTTGAGTCTGAAGAAGCCGTGTAGGTGAAAGCGCTTACTCAATAAAACTGCCTTTTTATGTTAGCTGTTTTGCTTTGCGAGTGGTTTATTGGTGGAGAGACTATATGCGAAGAGAACTGTGTGGTATTTATCTGCACCGACTACTTGTATCTTCGTTGCTGCTGCCTTGGTTCACCTTCTGAATACTGAACTTCTCCTGTTATATATTGCAGTTGCCATACTGCTTTATATTATGTACCACTGATGAAAACTATTAGCTGAAACCGGTCTGGTTCTCTTAATAAATCTTCACGCTCCCAAGGTGCTGGCTCCCTTTGTGTTTTGTTATATCTTGGGGCAATGCAGCCATTGTCTCATGTACACAGACAACCCTCTCCTCCTATCACCCAACACTACAGCTTGTGAGATATGCACATATAGCCAAACTGGAAGCAAAGCTCTCTTCACCCAAGACTGGACTAGACAGTCAAGAGGAGAAGGTAAAAACTTACACCACACCACACTTATCACATAGCCCCTTAAAACCTACATCACCAAAGCACACACATAGAAACACAAAACACACACCTACATTCGCGGAGGCTCTCAATAAAAATCTACCCAAACAACAGGGACCTACAAAGCAGAAATGCAAGCAACCTCCACCCCTCGCAGCACAACCCAAATGACACATAGCCCACAAACTTAGTGCGCCACTCAACCACAGCACATAAGGCATAACAACATACCCAACACTCTAGTCATAGGTGACTCTATAGTCAGGCACACTGATGTTCCACTCACCAGGCTAAACAAGGAGAAAGTTACTGTCAGCTGCCTGTCAGGTGCCAGCATCCACCACATAATGCACACACTCAGGTCACTCCACAACAAGTACAAATATGACTCTGTCATTGTCCATGTTGGTGTGAATGACCTGAGGCATACCTCCCTGGACTACATGTAAAGAAACATGGAGGAGCTGTCTGATCCTGTAGCCCAGGCAGGTATGACCCTAGCCCTGAGTAGCATCCTGCCATCACCCAGAATGATACCACAGTACAAGGACAAAAAGATTGACTTCAACAATTGCCTAAGTTTCTGGTGTCATTCTAAGGGGATCCAGTACCTGTCTGCCTGGGATGACATGATCGGCAAACCACGATACTTTGACAGAGATGGCCTGCACCTGTCGCCTTTGGGAAGATTCAATGACAAATTCACCACCATAACAGGTACAAGCAAGCAAACTCTGAGGGCAATGCTACTTAATGCTAGAAGTCTAAACCTCAAAATGCACTCACTCGAGGCACTCCTTAAAATGGAGAACATCAACATCTGTGCAGTGACAGAGACCTGGTTCAAGGCACCAGAAAGCACCCCTGCATTATAAGGCTATAATTCATACCACACCTTTTGGCCACCTACCCTGGACCAAAACACTAAAGGCAGAGGTGTGTCCATATTCATTAAGGATATTCACACCTCCAGGCTAGTTGCTCAGCATAATGCATCAGAGATTATCCAAGTGCAACTAACTCTGGGTAAGACCACAATCCAGATTGTAGCTTGCTACAGATCCCCCACCATGACCCAGGATTCCCACTTCTCATTTCCTGATACACTGGAAAATATTAGGGTACAACCTAACACCCTAATAAAACTACCCCACCATTAACTGGGAAAACTACTCATGTACCAACTCTTGTGTTCAACATTTTCTGGAATTCATAAATTCCAACACGTTGGATCAACTTATCCAAACCCCCACCAGGGGCAGCAATATCCTAGACCTGGTCATTACCAACATGGGCAACTGGTGTTCCACACCAGAGGTCAGTTCCTCATTGGACAGATCCGACCACAAGCTAATCACCCTAGACATCCACATCCCAGCCCCACCCCCATTAGGGAAACCCCTGTAAAAAATGTCTCCAAAGCCAACTTCATGCTTCTTAAGACAGAAGTGGTAAACTTCAAGACACCCATGCTGACAGACAATAGAGGTACGACTGCTGAATCCTATACAAATGCACTTTATAAGCACTTACACGAGTGCATGGATCATGAAATCCTTAACAGAACCAAGATGTTATCCTCCACAAAAAGGAAGCCAATCTGGTGCTCCCCTGCCATAAACAAACTCTACAACAGAAGAAAGAAACTGTTGCGAAAAAGAGTAAAATCCCAATGATTGGAGGAACTCCGTGGTCAGCCTCAGTAAGAAGCTGAGGTCCCTCATAAAATCCACCAAAGCTAATTACAAAAACAAAATTGCCACTGATTCTAAAGACAACCACAAAGCATTCTATAGCTATGTCAAGAATCGCAATGGCAACACTCAGATCTGCTCTGAGTTACAGTACAATGGCACTAAATATACAGAACCAACTGATATTGCCAACATCCTGGCAGATAGGTTCAGTGCTAACTTTACCCCTCTCTCACACCCTAAAGGGCCCATCTCTATACCGGAAGAATGCAAAGTCCAGTAATCACGGCTGCACACTCTTTAAAGCCAAGAACACAATATCCATGGGACCTGACAACATCCCAGGCTGAATTCTACATGAACTGCAGAATGAACTGGCACCCCACCGAAGTACCATGTTCAATCATAGCCTCACCTCAGGCTTTGCACCCACTGAATGGCGCACAGCAATGGTTATTCCACTCCACAAATGGGGAGCCACCACGGACCCTGGGAGCTACCGCCCCATCAGCCTGACAAGCCTGGTCTGCAAGGCTATGGAACGTATCCTCATGGAACTTATAAACAATGACATTGGTAATCTCCAAACTCTGAACCCTACCCAGTTCAGGTCTGTAAAAGGCAGATCATGTCTCCTAAACCTGATAGACTTTTTTGAAGTGGTCACCAAAGGTGTAGATGAGGGTAACGTAGTTCACACAGTCTGTCTAGATCTTGCCAAGGTTTTCAACGCCATCCTCCACTCTGGAATTATAGATAAACTCACTAAACTTGGTATAAATTACTATGTCACAAGATGGGTTACCAACTGGCTCACTGACAGAACCCACACTATGATAGTAGCAGACTCTAAATCTAACTTCAGACCAGTGACAAGTGGAGTACCACAGGGTTCAGTCCTGGGTCCTCTCCTGTTTGGTATCTACTTCTCTGAAGTACAGGCTAACACAGAAGGTCTTTGGCTAACAAAGTTTGCAGATGACCGCAAACTAGGAGCCATAATCAAAACTCCTAACGATGTGTACATCCTACAAAAGGGCCTCACTGAAACAGATGCCTGGTGTCAAAGCCATGGCCTCAAGCTCAATGCCAAAAAGTGCATTGTCATCCCTTTTGGTAAAACCTCTGTACCCATGAACTACCACATAGGCGATAGTCTACTTAACACCAAAAGTGTAATAAGAGACCTTGGGATACAGGTGGGCAGTAGTCTCTCCTCTGATAATCACATCACCACAGTAGTCAGGAAATCCTTCTATGTGGCACACCTCATCACAAAAGGTTTCTCATCAAGGAAAAAAAGAGGTCATTGTTCCCCTCTACTCATCACTCATTAGACCCATTATAGAGTACAACGCTCCTTTTGGTATGTACCTCACAAGACATCTACCACAACTGGAAAGGCCGTACAGATACCCACAAAGAGGATTACCAGCCTCAAACAGATGCCCTATGCAGACCATCTAAAAAGAATCCAGTTTACTCTGTTGCATATCGCCTACTCAGAGGCAATCTCTGCCTAACATACAAAGCTATGTCAAACCCAGAGCTGTTGGACATGCTCCACTTAAAGAAATCCCAATCCCTCCAAGCTACACACTCTAGGGACCTAATTCTTGTCACCACAATAAACAGAACATGCTGGAGGGATAGATTCCTGCTGCAGAGACTTCCCATGCTCTGGAACAAACTACCTATCTATATCAAACAAAGCTCCTCATTAGCACTCTTCAAGAAAAATATTGATGATTGGATGGGAGATAGGAAATTCACCCCGGGGATCACTTCTGTGGCTCTGCTTGACAGTGGCACAGGAAAATAATTTTCCTGGGTGGCAAAAGAAAGGGTACCATTTGACTAGGCTTATATAGGCCCTAGGGCCAATAGCCTAGTACCTACCTATGAACCTGTCTGTGTTGTAGCAAGGCAGAACAGTGCAGCTGTGCAGGAAGGTGTTGTAAGATTGTGGACCTGATGTCTGAATGTACCCCATATATAGGTATGTAGATGTGTATGTATATATATATATATATATATATATATATATATATATATATATATATACACACATGCATGCATGTATGTCCACAGATATACAGATACCCATATGTAGACATATATATATATATATAAACACATATATACATCATATATATCTACACATATATAGATATATACCTATATGCACATGTCTACATATACACACACACACACACACACACACACACACACACACACACACACACACACACACACATATGTATGTAAATACATGCCCCCCTATATTACCACCACAGTGCTGCATGCTATGTGTGAGGGAACAGCACACATAGCAATACACACAGATATATACAGCTGTCAGTGTGTGCAAAATGGATGGGTATGTCACATGTTAACCCCTTGTTAGGACCACATTGTCCTTGTCTATGAAATAGGGAATGGGGATTTGGGGAAGTATGGCAGGTATAGTTGTGGAGGTGATCCGGGTTGGTAGATGTAGAGGACAGCCTACAGGGGTGGTATGTGACACATGTGGTGGGTAAACATCCTGGATGGTGTGTGTGGTCTGTGATGTGGAAGGCTCATGGGCCCCAAGATGGACACAATGGGAACAAGCCTCCCACCCACTGCTACTCACAACAGCAGTCCACATCCTGAAGGTACCTGGCCTGGAGGCTGAGCAGGAGGAGCATGTGGACCCCGTGAGTGTTTACTGGGAGCCTCAAGGTGATATAGTGCATCCCACATGTGTCTGTGCAGCCTGCTATGGAACAGACCCTGGACCTGACATCCAGGGACAAGATCTTGTCTGTGTGTGCCCCAGGGGGTACAACATCCCCTGAGTTGGTTCCACCAGATGTTAGTGCTGGACCAGTACATGAGGAGGCCCAAGGGTGGGTCCCACATGTGAGATAGCCTGGTAACATGGGCAGATGAATTTGGAGAGGTGGTTCTGCTGGTAAATATTCCCTAAACATGCTATTGTATCACTGTTATTGAACATATGTGGGTAGTATTAGTCTACACAATCCTGGAACATGTCCAACAGCATGCATAAATATCCCCAATAACACAGAATGTCAGATATGCAGCAATCACTTAGCAAGCATACCACAGGCATATATGGAATCATAGTGGCCCTGACAATGGCATGCAGGTGAATAGTCTATAACAGGCCAGCAATGATAGTGTCCACACAGGGAACATGGTTACAAACACATAGCACAAGGTCTGGTACAATACAATATCTGTCCCACTGGTAGGTAAGCTGTAGCCATACCTTTTGAGTTGTGTGTACAGTTTGTTGTCACTGATATGGTGGGGGGTGACAGAGATGTGCATTAAGAACTGTGGTAACCTTGCTGTATGAGTTGCTCAGACCTGTCTTTATGTCTTTTTCAGGCAAGATATCACATAGATGGTTTCCTGCTTACTCAGCTACTGAGAATGAAATAGTGCTAAACCACCTAATCCAGCACTAGTCTGTCCTGTTTGGCCAGGCTGCCCATGAGCAGTAGGAGCGGACCACCCTGTGGAATGACCCAGTCCACAGGGTCAATGATGTCGGACTGCACAACCACAGTTATGAGCAGGTCCAGCATCATTGTTCTGACCTGCTTCACAATACCCCTCAGCATGCTGCTGCAGTCCAGAGGGATCACCTCACAACAGAGGGGTGGGCCATGCCATCCATCCCCCCCGACATGTGTTGAGGAGCTCCTCGCCAGCCTCATCCATCCACATAGCCAACAACTGACAGACACCATTGTGGCAGTGGGTACTACCCACACACTAGCTGAGGAGTGTGCAAGTAAGGCCAGAGGGCACATCAGTAGACAACTGTTGAGTATGCATCTGCATCTGTACAGGTAGATCATGCATATCTGATATGTCATAGATATAGTTTGTTACTGTATAGTAGTGATAAACAGATGTGCATACATTGCAGTATTGTGGACATTTACTGTTGATGTACTGTAATGCTGGACCCACCCTGTAGTAATGCCACAGGTGTGGCCACTCCCTACACAGATAGAGACACAGATACACACATGCACACACACACACACACACACACACACACACACACACACACACACACACACACACACACACACACACACACACACAGAGTTGCCAAGTCTGGGACTAGAACCCCTATGAAACTATTATATCACACTACAGCATTACGCTGTTATAGGACACACCATGGTGATTACTGGGCTACTCTTTTCCCAAAGGTGTATTTCAAAGTGAGTGACATCATCAGTCTTGCCAAGGTAGGGCATTTGAATTGCAGTGAGTGTGATTAGCCTAAAAGCATTGCTGCCTACACAGGCACAGACACAGACACACACACACCCACAGTTGCCATGTCTGGGATAAGAACTCCTACCTAACTAGTTTATCCCACTACAGCATTACACAATTATAGGACATGCCACAGAGATTACTGGGCTACTTTTTTCCCAAAGGTGCATTTCAAAGTGAATGACATCAGCAGCCTTGACAAAGTAGGGCATTTGAATTGAAGTGAGTGTGACTAGCCTAAAAAGCATTGCTCCCTACACAGACACAACAAACACATGCAGTCATGTCTGGGATTAGAACTCCTACCTAATTAGTTTATCAGACTACAGCATTATGCAGTTATAGGATGCACCATGAAGATTACTGGGCTACTCCTTTCTCAAAGGTGTATTTCAAAGTGAATGACATCAGCAGCCTTGCCAAAGTAGGGCATTTGAAGTGTAATTAATGTGACTAGCCTAAAACCATTGCTTGCTCCCCACACAGACACAAACACACACACAGTTGCCATGTCAGGCTCAGAACTCCTACCTAACTAGTTTATCACAGTAGAGCATTACGCAGTTATAGGATGCGCCACAGAGATTACTGGGCTACTCTTTTCCCAAATGTGTATTTCAAAGTGAGTGACATCATTAGCCTTGCCAAGGAAGGGCATTTGAAATGTAGTGAGTGTGACTAGCCTAAAAAAGCATTGCTCCCTACATAGGCACAGACACAGACACACAAACACACACACCCACAGTTGCCATGTCTGGGATTAGAACTCCTACCTAACTAGTTTATCCCACTACAGTATTACACAGTTATAGGACGTGCCATGGAGATTATTGGGCTATTTTTTTCCCCAAAGGTGTATTTCAAAGTGAATGGCATCAGCAACCTTGACAATGTAGGGCATCTGAATTGTAGTGAGTGTGACTAGCCTAAAAAGCATTGCTCCCTACACAGACACACAAAAACATACAGTTGTCATGTCTGGGATTAGAACCCCTACCTAATTAGTTTATCACACTACAACATTATGCAGTTATAGGATGCAGCACGGAGATTACTGGGCTACTCCTTTCCCAAAGATGTATTTCAAAGTAGGGCATTTGAAGTGTAATGAGTGTGACAAGCCTAAAAAGCATTGCTCCCCACACAGACACACACACAAACACACAGTTGCCATGTCTGGGATTAGAACTCCTACCTAACTAGTTAATCACACTACAGCATTACACAGTTATAGGATGTGTCACAGAGATTGCTGGGCTACTTCTTTCCCAAAGGTGTATTTCAAAGTGAATGGCATCAGCAGGCTTGTCATAGTAGGGCTTGTGTGTGCATGGGCTATAACCCATTCATGTAGAGGTAGACACACCACACTCAGGCACATGCAAATTTATATTCCACAGGTATGTGTATACAACTGCTAGATGACTACTGCCTTGTACAGTCATGTTGCATAGCTAGCACTTGCACCACAGAGTCTGTAATGGTAAGGGATACCAGTGGCTAATGTCTACAGTGAGTGACATTTGCACATCATGTGGTTGTAGCCATTTGGCTGTGTGCTGGGTGGGACAGGCCTCATGATAGAAGGCTCTTTGTCACTGTCACTCTCTTCCACACATCTATGTATGTGTACATTTGGCATATTATAGTGTGTTGTCCTTGAATATATGTTAGTATTCCTATCCAGTGTATGTGCAAAGCATGGATGGTGTATACTGAGGAGTGTATGCAATAACATCTGTAACTTTCAGATATGTATGGTCCACTGTTGTTGCCAGACATGGGCTTCATTTGTTTAAGTGTGTGAGCATGCCCAATATGACCATTCAGTATGTTGTTGGCTGACATTGCCTTCATTTCTTTAAGCATGTAAGCATGCCCAGTATGCCCTTCTGTATTGAATGTGTGGATCCATTCCAGGTAGTTTGCAATCCAGTGCAGGCCTTTGTGTTCTACACCTATAAGTAGCAAATTGTTTCTGAAGGTTATCTGTAGATCAGTTGGCAATACGGGGTCGCACTGTGCAAGGGATAGTGTGTGCTGTAGGTGATTGTGTCTGTACTGCTTCCTCTACATGGTACTGGTGTTAGCAGAGATATTCAGACATGTGTACTCTTATACACTGTGATGTTTTATGTCCTCACTGTCAGGTGGACAGTTTTGCTCACAGTGATGTCCTGGGGAATACAGGGTGAATGCAGATGTGTCCAGTATTGTGGTCAAACATCTACATATTTATGGAAAGTTATGTCTTTCTGAAGGGGGAGCTGCAGACACTTGCTGCTGGGTCTGTGTATCCAATTCAGAACCTTGGTACAGTGCTGGCAGAGGATCCCATACTTGTACATCCATTGACATGACAGTATGGCTTTATCTTGCTGTGGCAATACCTCAGAGCTGTACAGATTCACACAGGTTAGCCAGAGGCAGGGCGCATAAGTCAGGGCATTACCCTTTTTGTGGGGTATGGCCAGGTTTGTAGCCACACATTTTCATGTTTGCAGCCAGGGATAGTATGTGCACATGGCTGTGTGTCAGACCTTACACATTCCATGCTGCCCATGCTTCCAACCCCCGTTATTCTATCCTCTTCCATATAGTATGCATGCATTCTCTGATACTTTTCCTGTAGTTATCACCTCATCACAGCTGTGTTTTGGTGTTGGTCCACAGTTCATGCAGTAGGATATGGTGGACATGTTACTGTGGTTTGTCCACATGGCCTTGCATATGGTGTATGTGGAGTGTGTTATGTTGTTATTTGGGTGTCTATGACATAATATACATTGGCAGTACGGGTGAGACACAGGCCTTTCGCAAAGGCCTGTAGGCCATTTGGTGGTGATGCAGGTCAGCTGTAGCAGACCATTGCATTCTGTCAGTCCTACAGTCCCAGACTGCCATACAGTATATTCCCTGGGGTGACAGGGTAGGTGTGCTAGGTGTTCATGCCAATACTTTCTATCAGTATTGATCAGGTGGTGTGGATGCTGGCAGGGTGCTACTTACAGCTAGGGATACAGCTGCATGGGACACCTGCACTGCATGCTGCATTCTTTCGCTATTGCCATACACAGGTGGGGGTCATATTGTACCAATTCCCAAGAGCAGGGATATGACCAGAGAGGTACCTATGGGTGGTGTTTGGGTGAGTTGGGTCCATGTGTGCTATGGACACTACTTGCATCTGACTCACAGATATGCATGTGACATTCCAGTTATGCTGGCTTGTGCAGGGACATCAGCCGTTTCCCAGTACATCAGTCCTATCACCTTTGTGATCTGCAAGTGTTCGGCCAGACGACATCGGTATTCCCTACTACAAGCCCAGATAATGTGATGCATACCTGTATGTACAATTCCAAGGGTGTTTGCATTTCACGGTTACACATTATATATTGTATGTATGTCTGGGGTACATTTCCCTGTCTACTGCTTGTATATCTAGCCCAAAAGTCATGCCATGTCCATCTTTCAGATGGTGTCACATATTAACACCATACATTTACAATGGTTTACTGCTAGCATGTGTTATACTGGGGGGAATTGTCTTTGGCACTGCAGTTGTGAGGACTTGGCCCTGTCATCGGCAGTAGTGGGCAATGCCCACCAGGTCAGACTTCAACATGGATACATTCTGACCACTCTCACACAATATGAAACACATACCAACCTAACACACGCATAACAGCATATTGTACACATGCTGCAATCTATCCTGCTACCTTGTGCTCCACTGGTATTATACCTACACATACATGTTACTACATGTCTACATCAGATTGGAGGGGGGCACACTTTACTGTTACTACTTTTCTACATAGGATTTGGGGGGCACACCTGACTGTTACAATGTGTGTACATCGGATTGGGGGGCACACCAGACTGTTACTACATGTCTAAATAGGAATGGGGGGCACACCTGACTGTTACTACATTTCTACGTAGGATTGGGGGGCACACCTGACTGTTTCTACTTTTCTACACAGGATTGGGGGGGCACACCTGACTGTTTCTACATTTCTACACAGAACTGGGGGGGCACATCTGCCTGCTTTTACATTTCTACATAGGATTGGGGGGCACACCTGACACTTGTACACATTTGCTATGACTGTACTGGTATGTCAGGTACTCCATTTCATCCTGTATGCTTACCTATCATGCTGACTAGAGGCATATCAGTGTACTACAGCTCTTAGGTTTGATTGACCTACATATCAGTTTCTGACTTCCTACCCTTCATAACTAACATACCACTGCCTGACCTGCTGTAGTCTGTCTGTGTAGGCCTGGGGGGGTTACCATAGCAATCATTAAGAGGCCTTAGCACAGCCTTTGTTTGTATTTGTCTACACCTGTCCTGCTGGCTGAGACCATTGTTGAGTATGTGAACCTCCCTGACTGGCATGTTTGAGTCAAATTGACACACATGTGACCCAGCACATTTCCTGAAGTGGGTTTTGTCGCCATGTGTAGTACTGATTACTATGGTGACACCAGTATTTGTACAGATCTCATGGTGACACTATAGGTGTCTACTATCTGCTGGCATCCCATTCAGCCACCAATTCCCTTGCATGCTCACATCCATACCATAGATACAAGTAACAGCACATACTACTACATTCGGCAATTGGTAAGGAGAGTGACTTACATTGTGGGTGTGCCAGGACTGAGGATGGTGTTGGAGAGCTGCTTATGTCGAATGCACATAGTACACTCCCTATACATGGTTGAGCACAGTTAGTGTCATGTTTGGCATCCCTTTTACAATATGTGTGAGTCAGAGAGTGGTGTCAATCCCTAGGTCCCTCCTGTTTCAGTGTATGTGCTATGCGTTGTCTCTTTGCCAAGGCCAGGGCATACTGAGCACGTCTCCTTCTGCCTACTGGGACAGGCTCAGGTTGTTGTTCCTCCAAGTTACTCTGTGCCTGTGCAGGCCTTGGCAATTGTGGGGCAGGGGGGCTGTATGGCACTGCCCCATGCTGTCCCTGCTGCAGCTGTTTCCACAGGATCATATTGTGTAGTATGGCACATACAATGACAATTTGAGTACATGTAACTGGGGAGTACTGCAAGGCTCCATCAGATGTGTCCAGGTACCGGAACCGTGACTTGAGCATCCCAAACACACAGTCTATTACAACTCTGGTCTATGCGTGTGCCTCATTATGGAGTTCTGGTTCAGGTGTGTGTGCATTTCTGATGGGTGTCATCAGCAATGGCTCCAGTCTGTAACCAGCATCTCCCACTAGGTGAACATAAAGGATGCTCCCATTAGAAAATCTCTGGTACAGCTGCATCAGATGCCAGATGTGGGAACTGTGATAGCTTCCAGGACAGCCAGCACACACATTCATTATAATGCCCTCTGCATCACACACAACCTGGCAGCTGAAGGAGGGGAAGCCCTTGTAGTTGATGTAGACCCTATCCCGCTCACCAGGTGGTGCTTTGATGCATATGTGCTTGCAATCTATAGTACCCACTACCCCAGGGTATTCTGCTATTTGGTGGAAGGGATGCATATTGCTGGCCAATGCCTCATGGGTGTTGGGGAAATATAAGTGCTCACCGGCATGTGCTGACATGGCATCCAGGAACTGGTGGGGTACACGGGATGCTGATGCCTGTGAGATCCCCATTACATCTCCAGTTGGCCTTTGGAAGGTACCTGTAGCTAGTATTCTTAGGCCTATACATACCTTGGTATCCACTGGGATGGGTTCCTCTCTGTTAGTTCTATGTGTGAGGCATAGCCATCACAACTCATCAATTTGCTGTAGGAGGTCCCTGTCCACCCTATAGTGCTCTACTATCTCCAGCTCATGTAGCCCTAGGTAGGTTACCATGGGTCTGTACACTCTTATCTGTCTCCTCACTGTGGGTTGGTTGACAGCATTCTCAGCCTCTACCACATGTTGATGTAAGATAGCTATTACAGCCCCTATCATTTTGGAGTTTATGTTTGCTAAAATTCCCCTGCTTGTATACACCAGTGGTGTAGAGTATGTGGGGAAAAAACAGAGGAAAAGGTGTTTGCATAGTTTATAGTAGTGTTCTAGACTGGGCTGGTCTGCTGCCTGTATAACTGGCTGATTCTGATACATTTTACCTGCCAGCTATGCTAGTTCTCATAGATTACCTTCCTACTGCTGTTTTCCCTTCCCACTGCCTTCCTGTTTAAGCCCAGGTGCGCTGCGCAAACACAGTGCTCAGATGTGCACAGAGCTGCTATTTCCTGGTTTACTTTTTTTCCTTTAAAACTTGGTGCATGGCACGCATACCCGCTTAAGCAATGTAAAGATTGCTAGGCAGCCTCAGACACACCCCCTTGCTTAGCTCTGCTAAGCTAAGGGCAAACCCGATCCACAGGGCTCCAATCCGCTTACAGTATGCCTGACACACCCCCTATGATGTCAGCTAACTCCTAGGCTTGCACCAAGTTATTTTTGCTCTTACACTGTTTGGTGCTGACTAGCATGCAGGGGAAATCTGGGATTCAGTATCATTCCCCTCATTTGCATAGGATTGCCTGCTGATGCATAGTTACATGTCTTACACTGAGCCTCCCCCCTTAGCAACCACTATTCACTGGCCATGTTGTCTTCTGCCTGCCATTGAGTATAATGACAAAATAGTGATTTTGGTTAGAATGTTAATCTTAAGGTTTTTATTTTATTTTTCACCCAATCCGGTTTGCGTGCCTCTGCCGTATGCAGCCAGGATCAGCTAAAAAAAAATAAAAGTTGATTTTTTTTATTTTTGCAACTGTTTTCCATGCCGGTGGCCATATATTTTGCCATTGGAATGCTTTCTACATAATATCCACCCTTTATTTACAGCTGTCGTTGCTCCATTTTGTAGTTCATAGGTTCATAGATTCATAGGTAGGTACTAGGCTATTGGCCCTGGGGCCTATACAAGCCCAGCCAAAATGGTACGCTGGCTTTTGCCACCCAAGAAAATTATTTTCCTGTGCCACTGTCGAGCAGAGCCACAAAGGTGATCCCTGGGGTGAATTTCCTATTTCCCATCCAATCATCAAGATTTTTCCTATAGAGTGCTAATGAGGAACTTTGTTTGATATAGATAGGTAGTTTATTCCAGAGTATGGGAAGTCTCTGGGACAGTAATCTATCCCTCCAGCATGTTCTGTTTATTGTGGTGACAAGGTTTAGGTCCCTAGAGCGTGTAGCTCAGAGGGATTGGGATCTCTTTAAGTGGAGCATGTCCAACAACTCTGGGTTTGACATAGTTTTGTATGTTAGGCAGAGATCACCTCTATCACCTCTGAGTAGGCGATATGCGACGGAGTAAAGTTGGAGTTTTTTGAGACAGTCTGCGTAGGGTATCTGTTTGAGGCTGGTAATCCTCTTTGTGAAGTATTTCTGCGGCCTTTCCAGTTGTTGCAGATGTCTTGTGAGGTACATACCAAAACAGCAGTTGTACTCTATAATGGGTCTAATGAGTGATGAGTAGAGGGGAACAATGACCTCTTTTTTTCCTGGATGAGAATTCGTTTGTGATGAGGTGTGCCACGTAGAAGGATTTCCTGACTACTGTGGTGATGTGATTATCAAAGGAGAGACTACTGTCCACTTGTGTCCCAAGGTCTCTTATCACACTTTTGGTGTTAAGTATACTACCGCCTATGTTGTAGTTCATGGGTACAAAGTTTTTACCAAAGGGGTTGACAATGCACTTTTTGGCATTGAGCTTGAGGCCATGGCTTTGACACCAGACATCTGTCTCAGTGAGGCCCTTTTGTAGGATGTCCACATCATTAGGAGTTTTGATTATGGCTCCTAGTTTGCAGTCATCTGTGAACTTTGTTAGCCAAAGATGACCTGTGTTAGCCTGTACTTCAGATAAGTAGATACCAAACAGGAGAGAACCCAGGACTGAACCCTTTGGTGCTGCACTTGTCACTGGTCTGAAGTTGGATTTGGAGTCTGCTACTGTCACAGTGTGGGTTCTGTCAGTGAGCCAGTTGGCAACCCATCTTGTGACATAGGGATTTATGCCTAGTTTAGTGAGTTTATCTATAATTCCAGAGTGGGGGATGGTGTCGGAAGCCTTGGCAAGAGCTAGATAGGCTGTGTGAACCACCTTACCCTTGTCTACGGCTTTGGTGACTGCTTCAAAGAAGTCTATCAGGTTTAGAAGACATGATCTGCCTTTTACAAACCCAAACTGGGTGGGGTCCAGAGTTTGGAGATTACCAATTTCTTTGTTTATAAGTTTCAGCAGACCAGGCTT